>NC_090913.1:1595345-1762845 GCF_040956055.1 Brachionichthys hirsutus
TCCTTCCACGGTGTTTGTTGGAGGTTGTTCTTCTGACGGCGGCGTGTTCATGACCTTTGTAGCTGTGACGAGGCATCAGCGCATTTGAACACGGTGACAGGGTTAATGCTACCAAATAACCGTTTTGAACATTGTAATATAAAAAACTAATATATGAATTACAGCAGAATTAATAACTTTTAGTTCCAAGAAAAAAAAAACAAGATGCAACCACAGCCAACAAACACACAAACGCTAACCCTACTCAAGCTAGCAAGCCGATGCTAGCGTGCTTGCTAATGGTTTATCGGCATGATATGCCGTGTCTTGGCAGGTACTGACAGATAAATGCCTGCGTAATGAAAACAGCAGATGAGCATTCTCGTTCTGTCTAAATCTGTGCAGCCATTATGGTGTTGGGTCGCGTCACTGATACTGCCCCCCCCCCCCCCCCCCATCTTCCAAATCCCTTCAAACAAGCTTGTTTTAATGAAAAAACTGTTTTGAGTTTGGTGGATTTAGAGGCTTTTGCTCCCACTCTCATCCCTATCCAGTTTTATTTTCTACTTTGGGTGGGGGGGGGGGGGGGGCATTGCTGAAACTCCAAATGCAGCAGTGGCAACAGCCCACTTTGAAAAACAAAATGCTGACGCAGGAGCGCCGAGCATTTGTGGGTGAATTCGAGGAATGAGGAAACCATTTCCGACCAGTTTATAGATAAGAAGGAGCTGTGGGGGCGGGGCATGGGGCGCAGAGGAGAGGCAGGTCAAAAAGCGAGGAGCACTCAAAAAGGAGGGGCAGCGTTAAAAGCAGGAACCGGGATTGGGTCAATGAGATGGGGAAAGTGGGGAGATTTAGGAGCGCTCCCTGAAAACACTGACCTGCAACCGGCCCACCAGGGTCCGGTGGGACGAAGAACATCACTTGGTGTCTCTCACTGACGACTGTGGTCCATAGCGTCTTCTCCAGCTGTCCCTTGTCATCCTTCAGCGCCCTTGACTCTCCATTTCAGACCGCCTCTCGGCCCTACGGGGGCCCCGGGCACTGAGCCGTCCCGCGGTTGGCCACCGATGCCTCGCTTTGTACCCTGGAAGAGGCAGGAAGACCATCACCCGCAGATGAGAAAGGGAACATTTCATCATAGGGGCGTAGGTAACGGCGAGGGCCGAAGACAGGCAGATATATTCTATTATTCACGGCACGGCGAGGCGTCAGATCTCCCTGGCAATCACTACAGAGGCCGATGTCAGAGGTGGCATCAAAAAGACAAGGGCTCTGTGACAGCTCGCCGACTACGCCGCCGCCGAAGTAATTCCCAGGTGCCTCAGTGAGATTCCCGTCTCTGTCGGCGCCGGTGGGATCAGGAAAGGTCACCTGGCGACACAGGTCAAAGTTTTGATCCAATCAGAGGAAACCCCAGCAGGGCAGGGCATTCCACGAGGGAGGGGTAGAGGGAACTGGTCGGCTGTCATTTTGTATTTCAGAGGCAGAGCCAAAGGAAGGCAGCAACAGCAGCCGCATCATTATTTAACACACAACTGGCTTCAGATGCTCCGAGACTAAAACACAGGGCAGCGCCAAAAAAGGGCCCCATGGCAACCATCATTATTAAACCGCATATTTAATGAGGCCCCTCCCGATTAGAAAGTCAATTGCTGTTATGTATTCATGCAGGCGGTGAGAAGGCACTGAGAGAGTGACCCACAAGCTTGACCCCACATGCTTTGAACCTTCCCCCCCAAAGCCCCCGTCCTGTCTCCTTCTTTCTCTTCCTCCCTCCCTCCCTCGCTTTCTGCCTGCACTTTGTCCCTGGGAATGAACGCTTTGATTGGCGCCGTCCAGCTGCATAAGTGAACCACATTACATTTTAGGAATGTAAATAGCAGAAAGCACTTTTGTGAAAAATTCATTGGATGCTCCCGGCTGGACCGCATAATTATTTAGAGAGCATATTTAAATACCTCTTATGATTATGGAGGAATGCACGCGATTTCCCTTTCGCTGTTCTGACCAGTCATTTGGTCTGGAGATAGGAGGCCAAAGAGACAGAGCGGGACACCGTAGAAGAGCTGAGCTGTGTGGCAGTGACCCCCCAGCGGTGGACTGACGTGACCCGTGGTGAGGGTGGCAATCTGGTCAGACCCTAACGTACGCCGGACATCCACAACACGCTTTTTGCTTTCCCCAAATTATGTTGTTTTATTTTTTGCCCAGATATTTGGTGAAAAATTGCCCGCATGTCGATTTTCTATCACACCGTCGGGAATGTCGGATTAATCGGATTAATCGGATCCTAATTCAGCCATGATCAGCACGTGTGGACCGAATGCTCTGACCTGGCGTTCAGAGTAAACGTCTTTGAGGCACCAGAAGAGGTGCAGGTTTGTGTGAAGCAGCGTCAAAAGGAGGAAAACAAGCACAAACACCATTGAATGAGTAGAAGTTCTAGTGGGTCCGTCAGCCCAAACAGAACCATTGTAGTGTTTCCTGTATTTATTGATTCACAGAGATCAATATCAGCCAATCAGGACGAGAAGACAACATGAAAAACATTCAAATTTACACCTCACCTCATTATGAAGTAATCTGCTCTTTTCCCCCCAATGAATACTCAAACAAGTATACATGTTCCATTATATTTGTCTTAATATGCAAAACGCTTTTCTATTGCTGAATGGACAAAATAATCCACTTTTCCCTGATGGGAGTAAATACTTTATACTTTAGACGTGCACCACATCTACACGTCCTTCCCATGTCCTCTACTAACATTGTCTTCTTATGCAGACCAACAAAGGCATAGACTCCCACCCACCCAATGCAACAAGCCCCCCCCCCCCCAGCGGTGGACTGACATGAGTGAACGTAGGGACGGCTGTGATCTCTTCCTCTGCCAAACATCAGCGTCTTCTCTCAAGACAAGACGGGGGAGACAACACTTCAACATTGTGCCGTTTTATTGAGGAGGTGATAGAGGAATAAGAATTAATGGTGAGCGTGCAGCAGGACAATGATGCTCGCTAAAGACCTGCCTGCCGTCCCCCAAGGGACAGAACGGGGCTTCAATTAAGTGACAGGCGGGTGCATTAGAATTTCTATCATGGGCATCGGAGGTGCAGGACTGCAAAGCTTTGAAAGCAGTGTGGCCCCCCCATCAAACGCGTCCTCCAGGTCCTTTGATCTGCTGGGCGGTGTGTCCTTGGAGACGTGCGTCAACTTCCTCGGAGCTCTTTGGTGCCGCCACATCCTTTTCCCGGGTTTAGTGCATCAGGCTCAGCTGCATCGGTTCCCAGAACAGGATCAGTGCAGCAACGTCAGGTGATTTCAGACATGCGTGTGTGTGTGTGTGTGTGTGTGTGGGGGGGGGGGGGGGCATGTAGGGGCTACTTTCTTTTGCCGTGTACATGCTAAACAATGGTGAGCACATTTAGCTCTTTCACATTTAGTAACGAGAATATTTCAGTGAATAATTCCATCCATTTTCCTGTAGATGAGACAATCGTCTTGGGGCCACACAGAGACAGACGACCCTTCACGCACACACTCACTACTCACACACTCACACACTCACACACTCACACACTCACACACACTACGGACAATTTGGAGTCACCACTTCACCTAAATTACATGTTTTTGGAGGAAACCGGAGAAAACCCACACAGACACGGGGAGAACGTACAAACGCCGCACAGATGGGATTCTAACCCGGAACCTTTATTTGGTGAGGACACAGCGCTACCCACTACGCCACCGTTCTGCCCTTTCAGTAAATAAATGAAGAAATACACAATTAACCGCTGACATGCATGTATTTGAATTGAACCCGGCATCAGACCTGCTGCAGTATCACGTAAACTCGTAAAGTTTCACGAGAAAGAACTCATGGGGCAAAAGTCAAGCAGGCTGTTGCATCCGCCAGAAGCCCCACGGCAGAAGCCCCACCTATGACCGCGGATCATTTTCTGGTTCGCCATGACGCAGCATGCATGAAGTGAGGTGTTGTGTGAATGCAGAACCTTTTGACATGCAGATAACAAAGCGGCAAACTCGTAGAAACGCAGGACGTTCTCTCAGCGGGACGCAGCTGCGCGGTTAGCTGTGAACGCATCACAGAAGCTCCTCCTCCTCGGCCTCAACTAAATATCCCATTGATTTGTGACACCTGTCCAGACGTCACCTGCAGTTTGCACCTCACCAGGCCTGTCTGTCACGTTGTGGCCCCCGTGCTTCTCTTGCTTTAACACAGACACCATATGATTTGGGTTTGACATCATTTTCTCTGTCTGAGAACGTACTTTTCCACAGTTGCTCCTGCGTTTACCGGCATTCGGGTCCCGGTTAACTTCTCCTGAAGCCACACACCATCTTTTCTTCCGCATTGGGATGCAAGCCATTGACATACTATGCAAGCATGATGCAAGTCAAAGATGGAAAGAAGCCCTCTGTTGCTCCGAGTGCTCACAGCGAGGCATTCGGAGCAAGCAAAACAGACAACTTCAAGAAGGAAGGAGCTTTATACGTAGACACGCACTGTAGATTCATGTGAGACGATGTGCTAAAGAAGAGCAAGTGTTATATTTGAAAGTGTAAGACGACGGCTGTGAAGGGAGAGAGACCTACAGAATGCAGCAAAGCTCCGATGAAACAGATCGATGGGTTTTCTATAGTCATCTCTCAAACATACCGAGCACTGGGCAGAAGGGAAACATCCAAATGTGGCAGTCGATCTCAAAGCCACCCTACTTAACGGACAAGCAGCCTATTAAATGCCCCCCGAGTCCAATTTGCTGTCTTATTTGTAAGTGACGGGCAACGAAGAAAGGCAATTTCTACGACTGGAATTAGGAGAGGATGAGAGAGGGAGGCATAGAATAACAGAGCAAGAGAGAGAGAGGGTAGCCCAAACTAGCGTGTCCTGCAGTGACATGTATATTGAATACCAATCAGAGGCTCGGGCACGGCGCTCATTTTCAATGCACACACTGTAGCTCAATCAGCGAGGCTCTGGTGGATGAAACAGGATCGCAGAACATTAGCTAATGCCACATTTGCAAGTCTTCAAGAGCAAAGTCAGAGTGGCGGAGTGGGGGGGAGAGCAAAGATAGAGATGGGGGGAGATATGGAGGGAGGAAGAAACAGAGGGGCAGATAAAGAAAGAGAGAAAAACCGAATGAAGGACAAGATAAATGTAAAAAAAAAGAAAACTCGTTCTCTGCTTGCAACCGTGGAAAAAAAAAGAGATTATTTCTTGCAATAAAAAAAAGATGTGGATGGCTTTGTAGTGCTGAAGCCATGGAAGCGATGCCTGGATGGGGATTATGCTCTTTTCATCATAAAGCCCCATCTGGTATACTAGCAAGACCCCGTCTGTCCAGGCCCCTCGCCCTTTAAAGTGCCGGCTTGGGTTACACATCAATCCAGCCCAATTGCAGCTGCGCCCAGAGGGATTCTGAACATCCATGGCGGAGCACACGCTTAAACGCACACGCTTAAACACACACGCTTAAACGCACACGCAGACGCACAAATGCTCATCAATTACACAGATGTGTGTAATCATGCAAATAGACAGACGGATGAACACGGAGACAGAACGACACACAGACATGCAGCTTTGACTCACTTGCAGACACAGATCCGCCCCTTTGGCCCCCTACCCACACCCCCCCATGCCCAAAGTCCCACAGAAACAATGGTAAATCATTAAAGGACAGCTCTATTTGAAGCGTGCCTATTTCTAACTTGAAAGGGCAACACATAATTAAACCAATGGGCAGCAATGCAAGACAAATTAATAGCAGCGCATTCGCCAGACCCCTCCTCATCTTTCAGCTCGGCCACTGCCCCGATGTCTCACAGGTGTTCTGTTTGAAGTGCACGTGTGTGTATGTGTGTGTGTGTGTGTAAATCATCATTTGTCATTTCCTTCAACTCTTTCTTCATGTAATCATCAGGCCCGTTTAAATACACCCACGGCGGGCTGAAGCCTTCATTAGAAGCAGGTCTGGTCCAGTAACATTTTGGGGTTGTATCGTCCCTGCTTTATTCTAGCTCTGGTGTCTTTTACCAAGGGATCTAATTAAAGCACATTCACATGGGCTACATGTGTAGCACGCGCAGGCTGTGGGTTCATAAACCCTTACGTGTGTTTTGGGTGTATTTTCTGTAATAAATATTCAAACATGGAATATTTAATGAGATTATTCTACAGAAGTTTGTACAATGTCGAAAGCTGAAAATGAACGTAACTCATTAAAGTTGTCCCACAGTTCACTTCCTGACAACGAGGATTGAAGCATCACAGAGGAATCCTCTTTAAAGGAGATATTTGACTTGTGCGTCCCATTCCTGCCTCACACAAACAGTTAGGTCTCTCAGAGGAGACGATGTCCCACATCAACCTGAAGGTTGCGGTTCACATTCTGGCCGGGCCGGACCTTTAATGCTTCTGCCTAAACTCTCATGAACAGAGGCAAAGGCTCGCCATCAGTGGCTGCTGGTCTGCTTCGTTCCTACGCCAGTAGCTTAAGAACAAAGAGCATAATATCACAGCTGCATTGAAGATAAATAAAAGTCATTTCTGCAGGAATTAAAATGCGCTTTTGTTTCTTTTGAAGAATTTTAATTAAATTTGATTTATTTGGCATTAACGGTATTTGAAGCCGCTTCGTCTTGTAGAGTTGAAGCACCGTTCTGGAGGAATTTGCTTTGCTGGCTTCGAAATAATAAACAATGGAGAAATGAATAAAGGGAGGGGAATGGCTGTGGGGTCTCAGCTGCTTTCTGAGACGGCAGCCTCCAGGCGCGTTCGTCTGGCTGTTTGTTCTGCCTGTTTCTTTCCATGCAGGACTTTCCGTTCTATCCGGGCAGCCCAAATGACAACGCTGCTGGCAACAGAGAGATGGATGATGGGAAAGGAGTGAATAAAAGGGGCTTGAACCACCGCCTCGCCTCGCCTCGCCTCTCCCTCCCCCCGTCAGCGCGTCTGGACAGCCTGGGGGAGATCAAACCTGTTTGTTATCCCGCTCTTCCTCGTCAGGTCTGTGTGTTTACAACCTGACCATGTTGCGGCTGTTCTCGCAGTCCATGTCTCTGTCTATTAAAGCGGATGAAAGATGGGGAGGAGACGGGATGCATTCATTGTCCTTGGGTGACAGCTTCTCACAAAGCAGTTGCCCATTGCCAAATTTTACGTGCTGCACTGACAGTTGATGGGCAATTAATTTGCACCGACCACTCACCGTGTCTTCACGTAATCGTAACAGGCATTTGCAGCCCAGGGTCTGAGTTAGCATTGAAGCGTCTGAAGTCAGATGGTTCGTTTCAGGCCCCTTCTCGCGAGGAACGCCGGCCGACTGTTCGAGGGGGGCTTTGTTTCCTTTTTCAGACACGCTCGGGTTCTTTTCAAATTCAGTCATTTGCAGAAGAGGAGCCCAGCCATAGATCACAGGATCTGGATCTGTGGGGTTGGTGGGCAACAGGAACAGCCTTTTGGGTTCAACCTCTGGGTGGTCCAATCAACCCAAAGAAGACGTTGAGGGACACAGCAGAATCTATATTTATAATTTCAACTCACACACACAAAAAAATCACTCGCTATGAATCACCAAATTGCCCCCTTCATGGAATATGTTATACATTTTGGGACACACTTTGTGTTAAGGTGGGCAACAAGCAAGTTTTATGTAATAAAGACAGACAGACAACGTGGGCTACCATTCCTGCTACATTACAAGATCACGCACCAGCTCACCGGGCCTCTTTCTCCATGCTACAAATTGTGATTGAAAGTTGGGATAAATGTATCCCAAGCCGGTTGTGTTTGGTTTCCCAACGGTCTTTGTGGCTTCTTTGACATCTTCCACCAGCCTGGTTTCAGAGCACTTTTGATCTTTGGGAAAAGAGGGCTGGCAACGATGAAAACAAGAATCCAAGAAATGCTTCAGACATTTGTAAGACACAGATCATCCTGCATGTAAGCGCGTGTTTAATTCTTTCCTTACAAGACATCGCTCATGTTCAAGCCTCAGTGAGCACGACATCCTTTATACCCTCCCGAGCCTCGAAGTCAGAACGTAAACAGGACGTTGCAGAGCTCACTACATCTGACCCGAGTCACAAAAATGTTACCAGTCTGCATGACAGGAATGATCTCCTGCTATGAACCCTCTAACCCAGGGGTCCCCAGCCACTGGGCCGTGAGGCATCCTCACGGAAAGAATAAATAATTTGTATAATTTCTGTTGTATTGATTATTAGAGTCTGACAGGTGTTTTATTTTGAAGAACGACCAGCTTTTCTCCAACGTAACAATCACCTGTGAATCTTCTTGGTCAGGTGATATGTTACTTGAAAAATAAAGCCCTAAACTAGCAAAATGAGCAATAAACAATCGTCTTTTAGATCTTCTTTAAAAGGAAAAAAAGTCTAACTGAGGAAGAAGAGGAGCCGACGACCTCCAAGAAAAGAAAACTGCTTTTAACAGACAAACCAGGAGTCATACTTAAAACACTGTTAATCGACTCATGCACCAAGTCCGCTCTGCATGAATGAAGGCAACGAAGCCTTCAAAACTGCTTCAACACAGAGTCCAAGAACCCTGGATTAAAAGACAAGAATCCTGGATTAAAAGACGAGAATCATGGATTCAAAGACGAGAACCCTGGATTCAAAGACAAGAACCCCGGATTCAAAGACGAGAACCCCGGATTCAAAGACGAGAACCCTGGATTCAAAGACAAGAACCCTGGATTCAAAGACAAGAACCCCGGATTCAAAGACGAGAACCATGGATTCAAAGACGAGAACATGACCACGACTTCAATAAATGTGTTATGGTGAGTAGATACTGGTGTAATAATCCTTTAATAGTTATTACAAGTTGTGGGGTGGCACAACTAGCACAGCTAAGCACTACCTCTGGCGTAGTGGTTAGCACTGTCGCCTCACAGCAAGAAGGTACCGGGTTCAAATCCTATTTGTATGGAGTTTATATGTTCTCGCCTTGTCTGTGTGGGTTTTCTCCGGGTTCCTCCAAAAACATGCAATTTAGGTGAATTGATTACTCCAAATAGTCCGTAGTGTGTGAGCGTGTGTGCGTCGTTGGCTATGTGTGTATCCCGCCTTTCACCCATAGCAAGCTGGGATAGACTCCAGCAACTCCCGTGAAAATGGGTGGATGGATCGTTGTTATAAGTGCATAATGTAAGGGGAAAAAAGGGAACTATGTCCGTGTCTTCCTTCCAAAAAAGAAAAAAACACAGCCTGAATTTAAAAGTTATTTTCATGCTGAACGCTAAACTGTCTGAGGGTTACTAGTGTAGCATAAAAGCTGCTATTGTTCCACAAAATACTTTGAAAACAGTGTCTTGTACTTTATCCCAATCCTAATGGCGGAAGCACAATTCCCACATCAGAACAACCAACACAGCATGAAACAATCTGTCCGCTTCCGATTCCTCACAAATATTCAGAATGACTAAACACAGTTAAATAAACAGAACAAAATATTTGCAGTGTCTAGTTTACCCGTGAAAAAGAGAGTTTGACTTGATCAAACAAACCTTTTCTTTAAATTGCCTAAGCCGTCGTTTCAGGATTATACTGAACGACTAAACGGTCCCAAACCCATCGGAAGGATCGGACCATCGTGTCCAACTCAGGGGAACATAAAAAAAAATGTGCCGATGTCCAGCAAGGAGCTAATAAAGGTGGCTTTGCCATGCTGACAGCTTCCATTTCATTCTCAAGTTTGAAGAGTCAAACACAACCGCTGCTGGGGGTCAGTCTGTTGAATGGCGTCCCAGCGAGACCCCATGATAGACGAGCTGGAGCGAGGGAGGGGTAACAACAGGGCAGATGGAGTTTGCTGCTCAAATCAACAGCTAAATCAATAAATGCATAATATCATAATAGCTTTTATTATCTAATGATCAGACCAGCATTTTAAAAAATGTGGAATGTTAATCACAAAGCTCTGCAGTTCAAGATGCTGGGAGAATAAGATTTAGCGGGCGATGACCATAATGGCTACCTGCAGTGCTTGGGGTAGAAAACAAAACCAGAATGCGCCCCCACCAAGCCCTCCATCGCTCATGGAGCTACAAACAGCCCGTCTTCTCCTTCGGTCGCCAAGCAGCGAAATGAAAAGAAAAATCCTCCCAAAGGTTTGAGATAAAAGGCCTGAATCAAACTAACACTGGGAGAGTTCCCGTTCACTTTGCTACCTGCGGTTTCTATAGTCCCCTCGTCTTCTCCTGGCCCCCTTCCCGCAGTGAAATGAATATCAAATTATCTTTAACTTAATGCTACATGACAGTTTTGCTCTTTTCAAATCATTTGCTTTGCTTCTTGCGGCTGTCGTAAAAAACAAAAAACCACCTGCAGGAGTGATTTTGCGAATTTCACAAAGTGCACCTGAAGCTGTCCGGGAGCTGCGACCAGCATCCTGCGAAACGCCATTGCTTCACAGCTGCATGGCGGTGACCGTTAATAGTGCATTAATAGTTTGTGCAGATAGCAGCAAAGAATATTAGCTCGAACAGCATCGCACATGACGGAGACCCCCTACCTGGCAGCCCCTGTATCCACGACCCCCGCTGCTCGTGCATTGTCGAGCCAAGGCAGTCCATTGAGAGCCCCCCCAGGATTGCCAATTTCCCGTTGGTGGTCCTGGGTTTCGCCTGTCCTCTCTCGCCATTGTGCAACTGGAATAGGTGCGTCCTCCCCTGTTCACGCTGCGGTTGTAGCTCCACAATCTGATTGGACGGCAGCTAGGCGAGACTTCATCAGGAGAACATCCCTGTCGTCATGACAACTTGCCAATATCTCAATAGGGGTGTGCTTGTGGGAGGGTGGAATGGCAGCGCGTGGTTGCATTCTCATCTGCAATTGAAAATACGACAACGATTCGGTTTACATCATCGTTACCTCACTTTGCCCTTGTCAGTCGTAGCCGGCTGAGACAATCTGCCCGGTTTGCGATCTCGGAGAATGCATGGGCCGTTCTGCTCGTCTGCGAGTCCAGCAACCAGCTGTCCCATTAGGGTTCCCCAGCCCAGTGTCTCGCACCATGGGAAGCCAAATCAGCTTAAAACGTTCAGCGGTTTTTACGCCATAGCAAGTTTAGAGAAACTATTTCACTTTCTATTAACCGGTCTTTGTCATTGCATTAGTTATGCTAGCGTAAAGAGACAATTGTTTATTGTTGCGCTAGCTCAACATACAGTTCAAGGCAAGAAAACCAACTGCCACAAAATTAGAAGTGGAACAGAAAAAAATCAAAGGGAAAAGGAGAGGAGAGAAAAAGCACGCCATTGTCTTGTTGTCAGCCGAGCCATCAGTGCCACAAACAGATAAACGCTGGGCAGGCGAGACACCTGCTGTGCTGCTAGCCTGCTAGCCAGTGATTAGCACAGAGCAGGCGTTTGGTTCTCAGGGCTTTTTCCCACCTACCTCCTGCAGAGCTGGAGACGTTGACCTTGGCCATGCTGGATCTCTCCTCCCCTGCTAAGAGTGAATGGCAGGCTGGAATGAAGGGCCCTAGCCTCCGCACCCCTTTGATTGCTAATCCCCCAAATATTGTGCACCACCCGGCACCCTACCTGGCCCTCCAGCCGGAGGCGGCTGGGCCGTGGCCATTGAAAGAAGGTGATGAATGGGGTGTAGCTGCTGGAAGCCGGCTTCCCTGAGTAGCACCGGAGCTCTGCAGGCCCACAAAGCTGCTTAAAGCAGTCCGGGGTGGATTTCAGAAGAAAAAAGAGTCGTTCAAGAAATTTAAACAATGTCTTGCACAACTCTTGAATGGACAGAGTGGGACACGATCAATGCACGATTAGATTCCCAGGCAAAAACAAGGACAAACAAAAGAACTAAAAAAGATTTTCAAAAAAGACTGACGCTAACTAGAGGAGCTGGGGAAATTTGGTAGAGTGTGGCGGGGATTCTGAAGATAATTCCATCCCTTATATTCCGTGACAACATACTGATGCGAAAGTCCAACGTCTTATAGTCTTCACACTTTCATCGCTGACTGTCACAGAATGCAAATTCCAAATGGCACACAAAAGGAGCTTCCCGTGAAAACTCAGAGTGACGTCGGCGACACTCGATTCCGCCAATTCAGAAGACTTTTTCCAGCGACATGGAAATCGTTCCGAAATACGTTTTAAAGATTCCAGCAAAATAATAGATGTGATGCCATGAAGTGGAAGAAAGAAAATACAAACCTCCTCTTTGTAACGTCAGCAGCATGTTCAGGAGAGAACGCGGGATGCCAGACTCGTGAGGGGGCCGGGGCCGAATTCAATGCCTCTTGTCAGGGGAGCTTGATGTGATTATCGCCCCCTGCTAGGGCAGGGACAGTGAAGTTGTCTGGTGCAGGCTAGGATGCTAAACCAGCACTGCGGGATGCCCCCTCTCTGTCCCCGCTCCAGCAACGGCGTTCCAGACTCAACAGGGGGTGGGAAGCATCCACCATCTTTACCGAGGGGTTTATGTGTGTGCTACATGTGTGTGTGTGTGTGTGCGCGCTACATGTGTGAATTCATGTTGATTTGTTTTTGCAGTTCTTCGCTCTTCTTACTGCTGATGCTACAGAACCGGAGACGGGCCTCCTCGCAGACCTAAACCCGGTGTTCAAGGTTGCGGCGCTGCTGACTGCTCACTTAAAGGCGTATAACTTCTTGATTCATTTCACCTCAGTGCATGAAACAATTTTAAGGCAATCTGGTGTAAGTGACGTAAAAAAAGAAAATGCTTTTTCCTCACCTAAGTTATATTCCCCTCCCCCACCGCTCCATCGCTGCTAGCACATATCGACAGACCCTCTGTTGACTATCGATCTATGAATTTGTACAACAGTGTGTGTTTTTTCCAGAGCAGGTTTGTGATGTGTCTGTTTAATTTCTTTCATCCGTTGGTTGTATGTCTTTGTTAAGATGCCTGTGCAGCAGCGGTCGGACCAATCAGACGCTGTAAAAACTTCTCTCTTGCTGCGGTTTGCAGCGTTCTTCTCTCGACGCTGCCGTTTGTAGATGTACGTGGACGCGGCCCTGAAGGTTTGAACTATAAAGAATCACAGTTGAAGTTCAGAATGTAAAGAACGCATGCAATGAATTCCCCCTGTGAACTGAAATCAGTGAAGGATTTTATTTACCACATCCGCCAATTCATTCACACCACAAAAACAGATGATGCCACCGATGCACTTCTATCCGCCTTGACCCCCCCAGGCATGAGATCAGGAGACCAACGCCTTTTGGGTTATCAGGGCATTGGTGCAGAATTCCCTACATTGTACCAGCCCTGCACCCTCCCCACTTTCTGTGCTGTCACCCTGGAGGCAAAATGGGGCAAAATAAGACTTCAAAGCTATTCCAAAATAGTCCTGACACAAGCCCATTTCCTTGTGTTACATGAAGGGGGCGGGCAGCGCTGCCAGACGGCTCTGACTGGTGCGTCTCAGACTCCTACCCTGCGCTACCTCTGAACAAGCGGCGGCAACGGGATGCCATTTTGACTGAGCGATTATGAACAGTGTGACATAGACTTAAAAGGAGCCAGATGGGGTGAGAGTTTACAAGGGCCATGCTGGGCTCAGATGAGATGAGGAAATGTGAGCCCATTGACGGGGGGGGGGGGTGCTATTAGGGGACCGTAAATGACTGCAGCTTGGAACTGTTTTAAGATAAAGCAGCAGTGGGTGGCCTAGCCGGCTGTAAAAACCTCTTGTTGGCATCTTGACCTGAAGGCCCTCTTGGTTCGGGCGAGCAGTGTGTCGACTCAAAGTTTAAGCTCAGTTCTTAAAAAGCATGTGTTGTGCTTTTTACTAGTTTTGTCCAAACGTTGAGATTGATTTAATGGATTCTTGTTGTTTCTGCTGCCATTCATAAATAATGAGCTGTATTGAGGAGGTCAACATTGGAAAGTATCAGGTGTGCTCTGTGATAGGAGAGTGTCAGCGAGGACAAAGATAAAGGTCTACAAGAAAGTGGTGAGGCCAGCCATGATGGACGGCTTAGAGACAGTGGTGAGGACAGCCATGATGGACGGCTTAGAGACAGTGGCTCTGAGGAAAAGACAGGAGGCGGAGCTAGAAGTGGAGGAGATGAAGATGCTGAGGTTCTCCTTGGGAGTAACCAGGTTGGATAGGATTATAAATGAGACAATAAGAGGGACAGTGAAGGTTAGATGTTTTGAGACCAGGCTTTGATGGTTTGGACATGTCCAGAGAAGAGACAGGGACTCTATCGGTAGAAGGATGCTGAGGATGGAACTGCCAGGGAACAGGACTAGAGGTCGACCCAGGAGCCGATACATGGACGTAGTGAGGGAGGACATGAGAGTGGCTGGTGTCGGGAGGACGACCCAGGAGAAGACACATGGACGTAGTGAGGGAGGACAGAAACATTTTTCTGCAGAAACACATTTTTCCTTTGAGCTCATTTCATAGAATTCACAAAGAGCATTTCATCATTCTTGCTTTTTACTTTTGATTGGTCGGCTGTGGCTCAGTTGGTAGAGTGGGACGTCCAGTGATCAGAAGGTCGGTGGTTCGAATCCCAGCTCTGACTGTCTGCATGTCGAAGTGTCCTTGGGCAAGACACTGAACCCCAAATTGGGTGAATGTGAGGCCTAATGTAAAGCGCTTTGAGCACCGCGAAGCGGTGGAAAAAGCGCTATATAAGTGCAGTCCATTTACCATTCTTTACTCCTAACAGGACTTTTGCCACCTCGCTGGGTACTTACCTGGTGCTTGCTTGCAGGTTGGCTTACCTCAGCAACTTAAATATTCATGACTTGTGAAACAATCAGCAGCTTCCTGTGGACCTGGAGCTGCCGGTGATGTCACCAGGACTAGGGACCGATTCCAGGGGCCCAGCACCTTGTGCTTCCCCAGATCTGGGGAAGAAGTTGGAAGGAGAGACTCGGGCCTCCTGTCATCAAAGGGACTCTCCAATTCAAAGTTTCTAAATGATATGTATTCTCTTATGTGTGTGTGTGGCTGCAGCGGTCAGTCAGACGCGTTGCAAACAATGCCGAGGAATGAATCTGCAGCTCAGAATAGGTTCTGAGGATGGTCAGGCCAACAGGTATCCAGCTGTTGCTAGGGGCTCCCTCTTGCTGCAGCGCGCTGGTGATTGGCTGCTGCATTTGATCCAGTGTGGATGGGGCTGCTGCATTGTGTACCTGTCAAGGCACACAGATAATGCTTCAGATTGGATTTTAATAGCCGGTTCTTCCTTCAAAGGAAACCGTTTACCCCCAAACAATGGCGCACTATCTTTATATTTTACTTGTGATATATTGATATATTTCAATCCAATAGTAAAATGAGATAAGATTATTAATCAAGATTAGCTGATCGTTATACTAGATAAGTCCAGGATGTAATAAAGCTCCGAAAATGAAGGTAGGGACAGACCTGGGTAAATATAGGATAATAATTGGCAAGAGCCAAATCGTCTTTTCAGAAAACTGATATGATGATATGAGCATCAGTAGCGCACCTCCACACCTGCCCCCTCCATGTGACGACACCCACATCTATGCATACACCTGCTGGAGGTAGAGGGAGTAATACACCCTCCCCCTTATTATTCATAAATCAAGAGGGAAAAAATGAATGAAGAATAAATGAATGTGGAGAAATGGATCCATCTTAGAAATACCAGCCGGGAAGAACTAAGAATCTTCTCATCAGTGTGAGCTAAATATAGATTCTATGAATGCTATTGACTTGTTTTTTATTGCTTGAGGATACATTGATTTTTCTCTTTGACTGTTTTCTACAGAAGCAGGCGAAAGGAAAAGCAGCTTCACACGGATGCAGGCGGCACATATGTGTTCACCTGGAGAACAGGTAGCTGGCCGGACGGAGCAGCCCGGGACATCTAATGGCCGCCTGCAGAGCTGCCCTCCTTCCTGCATGCAGAGGGGCTTTCATCCGTTACCTCAAGCTACAAAGGCTATGAAAGGGAATGAGGAGGTAATCTATGTGTGCGTGACAGCGTCAGCCTGAGGCTTGCCCTGTTTCTGCAGCGCTGACATGAGGTTGGTGTTCCAGACATCCATCGACGGGGGGGCTGCACTTCCTTTGGTACATAGGGTTTAAAAAAAAGAAAAAGAAAGAGACATTTTGTGGTAAAATTACAAAACTAGGCCCCTCCGGCCCCTCGTGGGGCCACTGTGGGCCCTCTTGCCCCTGGTGGCCCAATGAGTTCTGCACCCATATGTGAGTCACATGTGAGTCAGGCGTAGTGGTTAGCACTGTCAACTCACAACGAGAAGGGACTGGGTTCAAATCCTGTCTGTGCAGAGTTTGTCTCTTGCATCCAGGGTGTAACACGCCTCTCACCCGTAGTCACCTGGGATGGACTCCAGCAACTCCCGTGACCCTGAAAGCGGAAGAAGACGGATGGATGGATGGATGGATCAGACTGAGAGAACACAGTTCCCCTGTTCTGGTGTCTCTGCATTGGCTTCCTGCTAGGGAAAGAATTGAATATAAAATCATTTTACTCACTTTTAAAGCCCTCAGCAGCCAGGCCCCTCCTTACCTTACAACATTCATTCATTCATTGTCCCAACCGCTTAATCCGTTATCGGGTCGCGGGCCAAGCTGGAGCCAATCCCAGCAGTCAATGGGCGAGAGGCAGGGGACACCCTGGACAAGCCGCCAGTTCATCGCAGGGCAGCACAGAGACATACAACCAGCCACACACACACTCACACTTACAACAGTGCTTCTCAATTATTTTCTGTTGCGACCCCCCCCCCACACACACACACACAAAAAAAACACTCTTGTATCCGTATTAACATAAAAAGAAATATGAAAAAGAAAGAAATATAGATCAACTTACAGAAAAGAATAACTTTATTACCATTTTTTAAGTCTGCAACAGAAAATATTTGAAGTGCATCAATTTGCCTGAAATATTTTTTGAATCCTTAAACTACAATTTTTATAATTAAATAATAAATTTAATTAAATAACTTCAATGAATAATAATAATTTAAAATTGATCAGCAACAATAACTCTTTAATAACAAAATATAAAACACTTTAACCTACAAAACCAAAATGAAAAATAAATTGTGCTGATTTTGTTTTAGCAAAATGAGGAAGTCAGGTCTTTCCTTGTCTCCCACCGTAGTCACGGTGAAGCCAAGCGCTACGTACGCCACACGTCAGTGTTTCCCAACCTTTTTTGAGCCGCGGCACATTTTTTACATTTACAAAATCCTGCGGCACACCACCAACCAAAATGACACAAAATGACACTCTAACAAAGTACATATTAGATTAGATTACCTTTATTATAGTACATATAGTTAATAATATAGTATTTTAATATATTTATACTTAGTGGAAAACCTGGGGCTGTTTCGATGAACACAAAATGGATATTCTGGCAGTAATGGTAGAAAGACACACACGAAATTCTTCCTCAACAGCTATCAGTCTCTCTCTGTTTTTAGTTTTTATCACAGTCGAGCTTGAGAAGCTCAGCTCACACAGATGTGTGGTTGAAAATGGGAGCAATGTCAAAATAGCTTTGTTGGCTGAACTTGGCTCGAATGGGGAACTCCTTGGCAACAGATAACCAGAAACTGCCCAAAGGAAGATCAGCAAAGTTTAGCTTTAAAACAAGGCCAATCTCTGCATGTAAATCTCGAACAACTTGTCTCAAATCTCAAACACCACAACAAGAAAACATAAATTAAAATTGTTGTTAACAGTTCTACTGTTTTACTGAAGAATGGCATTAAAGAAAACCAAGTGGCTCAGCTTGTTCTGGAGAAGATTCTCTCTCTGAGGGGACAGATGTTGCGCCTCCCTTTCGTTTTGTCTGCTCGTGGTGCTGCATATGCGTAAACCCTCCCCTCCCCCCACTCACTGTGGACCACATCTTGACCAATCACGTTCGCGACCGACACATCACTAGTCTGAAGCGCGATCTACGGGCGGCACACACACTTTATTGCAGCACAGAAACCCGACAATGGTTAATTATTGGTGATATTAGATCATTTCCCGCGGCACACCTGACGATCTCTCACAGCACACTGGTTGGGAAACACTGCGCTACGTTATATTTCCTCGTCAGAGTGTTCGGATCTTATCTTTGTAAGCTTGAGAACAGGTGGTGTCCAGGGGACAAAAGGGTCAATAAATCTTCTAGACCGTGCTTCATAGCAGCCACGTCGAACTGTCACATCTACCAGGAAGCCTTCTGGATAGTCAGTCAGCTTCATTGGTTCAGTTGTGGGCTGCCCAATAGGAGGGAGACATACAGGCAGATTGGTGTGTGGTGTGTCTGTTATTCTGGGAACACTGAACTCCCTCAGTTTTTCTCTGGCGGCGATTGTCTCAGAAGTGCCATGTTCCTTCAACCTATTCTGCTTTTCCTTGCGCTTCAGCAGGTACTGAGGGACTTCCCCATAACCCTTTATCTTTCCGTCAGCCGTATTAGGAAGTGTCCGCTTTGCCGTTACAAACACCTGTTCTTGGGCTGCCTTCACAAAGTTTTTCTTTTTGTGAATTATAGGTGTGATGGCTGGAGAGGACATCTCCACCTTTATTGGTCCAATTGTCCTCGTTCCATGGGTCCTGGGCTGCCCAATAGGAGGGAGACATACAGGCACATGTCTGAGCTCCCTCAGTTTTTCTCTGGCGGCGATTGTCTTAGAAGTGCCATGTTCCTTCAACCCATACTGCACTCCATAACCCCTTATCTCAAGGTCTATAGCCGTATCAGCAAGTGTCTGCTTTGGTGTTACCAACACCTGTTCTTGGGCTGCCTTCACAAAGTTTTTCTTTTTGTGAATTATAGGTGTGATGGCTGGAGAGGACATCTCCACCTTTATTGGTCCAATTGTCCTCGTTCCATGGGTCCTGGGCTGCCCAATAGGAGGGAGACATACAAGGCACATGTCTGAGCTCCCTCAGTTTTTCTCTGGCGGCGATTGTCTTAGAAGTGCCATGTTCCTTCAACCCATACTGCACTCCATAACCCCTTATCTCAAGGTCTATAGCCGTATCAGCAAGTGTCTGCTTTGGTGTTACCAACACCTGTTCTTGGGCTGCCTTCACAAAGTTTTTCTTTTTGTGAATTATAGGTGTGATGGCTGGAGAGGACATCTCCACCTTTATTGGTCCAATTGTCCTCGTTCCATGGGTCCTGGGCTGCCCAATAGGAGGGAGACATACAGGCACATGTCTGAGCTCCCTCAGTTTTTCTCTGGCGGCAATTGTCTTAGAAGTGCCATGTTCCTTCAACCCATACTGCACTCCATAACCCCTTATCTCAAGGTCTATAGCCGTATCAGCAAGTGTCTGCTTTGGTGTTACCAACACCTGTTTTTGGGCTGCCTTCACAAAATTTTTATTTTTGTGAATTATAGGTGTGATCTCTGTACGCTTGGGAACAGGTGGTGGTTTCCTGATGCCAAGAGGGTCAAAAACTCTTGAAGACGATGCCACCTCGGGTAACTTGCACTCCCAGTGCGTTAGTGGGCTTGTGTTGGTCAGCATTTCCTCGAATGTGATCTCTGGCAAAAGGTAGTTCATCTATGCTTTTCATATTTCCAGTTGTAAACATGCACTAATATAAGAAATGGTGGCCTCCAAAGACCAATGATCAAAGGGTCTTTAATCACACTTGAAAGCATGTGGAATGTAATTTTCTGTTGATGCATGCAGTATCCTCATAGGTAAAGTTGGCTTTGATGTTCCTCCCAAAGCACATGTGGCTTTGTAAATGGGGTTTTCAATGTTAAAACACTTTTCTGGATCTGATCCGGATGACTTTTGGTGGTGAGATAGAAGCCCCCACCCTACACGACTGTGTCAAATTCCATAAACGTTGTTCAATAAGCAACCGAGATAATGCGGAATACATTTTGAAGCTCCATTGACTGCAATGTGAGTGAGAGTTTCAAACTGCTCCATAATCCAGGATCTCTTCTGGATAATCTTATCACCTGGCAACATTCCCAACATTTCCTGAAAATGTCATCAAGTTCCATCCAGAACTTTGAGTTATCTTGCTAACGGACAGATGGACAAATGGCAGAAAAAAGTGGTTGTACAGTCATGAGGGTCATCCATATAATGTTTAACTATTTAGTGTGATATATATATTTAAGTAGCCTCATTGTATCTGCATGTAATCAATACCTGACTGTCAAATCAAAACAATTCAGTACAATACAAAAACGTTTTGACAAGATTTATTGCCACGTAACATAAAACTGAACATGTATGTATGACTGCAGATAATAATGTTCTCTCATTAACTAAATAAAAGTAGGGCTGCATTTCAAAATAAGAGAAAATAAATAAAATGTGAAAATTGTGCATGTTCAAATAAAGTGATTAATTTCAGAAAAATTAAATAAAATGAGCAAATCTTTAATTTCCCTTTACTGTTTCTCATCTTGACTCATTAGACTCAACCAATTTTACAGATCATTTTTTTACGGATACAAAAATAAAGGTGGCCATCGCTGAGCCTGGAACGGTGTTGAACAAACGTTCAACCCTTTATGTTTTGTCTCATGATGGCGTTTCATTGGCTCTTTTAATGTGCCACGGTCTCAGAACGCTTGAGTCACACTGGTTTAGTTCTCCCAGTGGGAAGTAGGAACAGGAACAGAGTCTGTCCATTCCGGACAGATACTTAAATTTTGCTGTCCGCTTTTCTTTTTTTGGAGAGCGCCATTTGTTCCTTATTCTTTTCTTTCTCCATCTCGATCGTCCTCTCTTTCTCTCCCTTTTTTCTCTCTCTCTATATTTTTCTTTCCATCGTCTTTTCATGTGTAACTTGTCTCTAACACTTGCGTCTGACTGCACTGATGCAGAGACCTGATTGGCTTAGTTAGTATCACGTGGTACAGCTTAACTTGCATGCAATTGGTCTGTGCGTTTCCTCACCTGCTGAACGACTACCGTAAAGACTACAGAAGTGGCGCCGGCCGCGGTCCGGGTCCGGGTCTGTCTTTCCCGGCAGGTCTTTCCCTGCTAATCCTGTAAAGTGCCTTGAGATGACTTTCTGTTGTGATCTGGCGCTATATAAATAAAAGTGAATTGAATTGAATTGAATCTTAATAAATATATTTTTGTAATAATAATATCATCAAACCCAGAACCTGAAGCGACCCTCAGAGAGTCGGGGAAAATTCCTCTTGCCGATTTCAATCTGGCCTCTAAACGCATGCGCATAAAAAGCCTCGTCTTCACCTTGAGAGAAGGAAGGAGGAAGCTTCTATCAAAGCTTTGAAGTGGGACTGGAGACTGAGGGAGGTTTAAAGGGCATGTGAGAGAAAAGGGAAACAGAGGGATGGGGGTTGACATGGAAAGTCTCTCACCAGGGGGCTGCAAAGGAGACTCTTAATAAGGACACAAGCTAATGAGGACCAGGACATTCGATGTGTCTGCAGCGCGTTTATTTCACAATCAGAGGCAAGAACCCGAGATCTGATGAGAAACAGGATCCGGACTTGACATGAAGGCCTCCAATAGGAACAGCCGGGCCGTGTGACAGAGCTGTTGTTGTTTACCAGCGTTCGGGTTCCTTTACAGGACAGCGTTATTTAAAACAGAATGCTCCGTGAGACAATTAAGCCGGGATGTTTGCAATTTCATCTGCTCATATAAAAGCAATTCCTCTTCTCAGCCAGATGGAACACATCAATTCACAAAAGATTAACGATGGAAAATTCATTGTTCCACTTTCTTCTTCTTCTGTGCTTATCACAACCGGAAAGGTGTGGAAGTTCTGCATGCATGATCAGGAGCTGACGGGAAACGTTTGAAATGTCAGCATGAATTTCTTTTTGCAATTGAAAGGATTTCCTCAGAGATTCTTCTGAATCTGTTTTTAGTTGTGTTTTATTTCCATTTAAAGAATGTATTGTTAAATGTTTATGATGATTTATTTTTTTAAAGCCCATAGGGAAGAGGTGTGGAGTGAAAAGCGGCGTTCCTGCATGTAGCCCTCGGTAAGCCAAGTGAAGAGGGAAGGACTGGTTTAGATTCACGGCCATTCCCAACCTCCTCTCAGTTGGTGCATTTGAAAAGACCTTGTGATAGAAACAACATGCCACAGGAAATTGAATGCAGCTGCATCCCTGTTGTTTGTTTCAGTATTACAGCTCTGCCTTTTTTTCCTTCTCTTCTTTTTTGTTTTATCACTTTTTCAGGAAATGAGGGAGGAGAATTAAGACTTTGAGCCCTCATCGTCTTTATCATGGGCTGCATGCACTCTGGAGCCAGTGATGTTTTCACGCGTCTGATTGGACGGCATCATCTGCCCCCCCCCCTCTCCGGCAGCCCTCTGTGGGATCTTTGCAGAAGCCATTACGGGAAATTCAGGAATTTCACAATCCCAAACCCGGTTGCTTGGAAGTGTACTTATCTTTGCTGCAAGAGGAAGACTCAAACGCTATGATAGTTACCCAGCATGCACCAGATCATCATTGATCCTATTGGCTATGGCATTGATACGCCCATCAAGGTGGTATCGATTGATTCGCCCACCTCTATCTGACATCAGCACGCAGGGTTTTGTGAAACTGCAGCTTGTTTGGAGACCAAAGAGTAGGAAGAAAGATGCAGCAGCCATAGACTAACAATAGAACATCACCGGTACCGGGAGATCAGAGCGGAGTCGACTCAAAGCGCAGGTCTGAGAGGGGCTTCAGTCGAGGATGCAACACTGTCTTCACCTGCCAAGAAACCGGTTTGGTGCAAAGGGGAGCAGTCAAACCACTGGCAGGCAGCTTCAGAGGCAAGTTCAACAAACCTGGAGCGCCAGACGCTACCGGGATGAAGCGGCGCTGCACGAGGACGCAGTACACAAACTGTACACACTAGACACAGGTGAACCTGATCAGGCAAGACGAACGCACACGGCAGCAAATGGAATGGAAATGGAGTGGAGAAACGAAACAGGACAAAGAACCTGCCCGGCCCGGCACGGCACGGCTTTATGGGCTGTTCTGACACATCAAGTATTGAAAGTGAATATCTGCTATTTGTAAATTGTCAAAGGGCGTTAACGGGCTCCGGGATTCGTTTTTGTTCACACGCAGGCTAATGTTATACCTCAACATGAAACTAGTGGGCGGAGCCAGGGGTCTGGTTCGGCTCATATGTCTGAAGAGGAAAATGAAACCCAACCATAAAACGACGACGACCGACGAGCAAACAAGCTTGAGTTGGTGACGTTTAACTCCGCCTCCGGAGGACAGACGTCTCTGAGTGTTTGTCCTCCGTCCTCCGTCACCTGCTGCTCCTCATCAGCTCCTCGTCTCCCGGTTTCGCTGCTGCTCCTCCCTGCTGAGCCCACAGCTGCCCACATGTTCTGCAAACCGTTAACTTCCAATCAGCCAACCCTTCCTCCTAGGAGTCACATTAAATACAAGCATTTGCAACAGTAAATACCCTCTGGAGGGAAAAACGGGTTCTCTGACTGAACGAATCGGACCGACACCAGATGGTTCAGTCCAAGCCCGGAATCTGCTCCGTGGTTAGACCGGCAACAAACGCAGTTTTCTGAAGGTTAAGAAGAAGTCTGTTTTGTCACCATCGGTCAGGTCTCTGAAACAGGTTTGCATCGACGCCGTCAGCAGCAATCTGTGTCAGCTTTGTGTACCTAAAGCTGCTAAACACCAAATGACCACATCAAGACGCATAAAGGTGCGGGTCTGTGTTGTGTCAGGTATGAAGACACAGCCATCGTCTGTGTCTTTTCTGTTATGCAACAACAACAAAACGTATGAGACAGGAAAAGCTACAAATTCTCCTCGTTCCACAATCCAAGTCTTTTTTTTCCAGTTCGAGGGAGTTTCATAGTGAAGCGAAGGAACCTTTCAATTACAGCCCATAATGATAACTCAGGGCCGTGACAGTCGCCTCCTTCTATATGTGGCCATGGTTTAGATTTATCCTAATGCCACACAAACAAACAAACAAACAATGATCCTATTGATGCTCACAAACAGGAAAACTAAAGCAGCAGACCCTGCGAGCCGTTAAATACGCACCTTGTCCTCTGCAGTGTCGTTTACCGCTTCCCAAATGTGGCCCTCTGGGGCCAAACGGCGCTCGCTTTTAAGTCGTCCTCCATGTTTCTGGAAAACAGAGGAAAACAACAACAGGAAACACTCCCAAAAGAGACAGCGGCAGAGAGAAGGGCCGTCTTTCAAGACCTTTCCTCGTCATCGTTCTTTTCTTTGTAATTTTGGTTTCTCTCATGTTTGACATCAAAGATGTTGAAATTGTTTTCCCCGATGTTGTGTACTCTGTAATTATTAATCTGCCTTGCGACACGACCGCCTTTGTGGCAAAGTCAGACACAAAAGGCCCCTTGCTGGATCTCTGATGTTAAGCAACACACAAAGAAAGAAAAGCAACGAAGAAAAAGAAAAGAGAAATGTGCAACGCTGCCGCCGAACTGGCAGCGTGAACTCTCAGACAGTAGTTGTAAACTTTTAAAGACAGCGAACACAAGCGCCACAGAAGGCAGGAGAAATGAAAAGCTCAAAGTTAGACAGAGAAAGAGAAGGCGGAGCGAGCCTTTAGAGGAGCAGCGTTGCTATGGCAGCGCCAGGTGACGGTATGGTGACGAGATGCGTAATGAGGCGCTCATTTCTTCCGCCCACTCAGCGCTGACACTCTTCTTTACACCTTGAACTGATTCGTCACGAAGCTTCAGCCTGTGGATTGTGTGGATGTGGCACGGGGCGGGACACACACACACACACACACACACACACACACACACACACCTACACACACACACAAAGGGCCGCGGCCACTTCACACTGGTGTCTTTGAGCGCATGTTCGTGTCAGACTTCTCTGCTAATCATCTGCTGCATGCAAGTTTCCAGAAAGTCTGCTGGAGCCACGACGCATGAACGGCGTGAGGAGACAGCGGCGCCAATCTGCGGCTCGGCATCGGTGCTAACGGCTGCTGGATGCTAGTCACAGCTACAAGCACGGTCAAACGGTCGTTAAAAGGTTGCTGCTGGGAGTTAGACTGTTTGCATGTAGAATATTTTATCAGCTGACATCCATGTTTTACCTTGGAGCTCATGCAAACGGCATTCATTTAATATCTACGCTGCTAAAGCCTTAGATGTAGCTAAGCTAAGCTAGTTAGCTTGTCAATTCCCACCAGCTGTTCTTTAGCTTTTTCACTTTGATGCAACACATCACGAACGTTTCCCACGGCAGCTCGTAACTGACCAGGTGACCTTGACCTCAGCGGCTCGTAAGTGACCAGGTGACCTTGACCGTTCGCCACTTCATCTCTAAGACGGTTTTAAAGTGTCTGTCTTTTGAAACCTGCGTTGAGTTTTAATGCCTTTCACAGTCTGTGCAATCCGAGCCGAGCGTTTCTACCTTGCCTGACTGTGCGGCGGCACGGAGGAGGGCGGGCTGACATCCTGGCGACACTCAGGTGTTGATGGTGAAATCCTATTAGCTGCCCTCCCACTGATGCTAAACTGACATCAATAGGAAGAGCCCGAGCAGGTGGGTGGTCTGTCACACTCACACACACACACACGCACACATGCATGTGTGTGTGTTGTGGAGGCGGGGTTTAATTTGACAGACAGAGCGGAAATAAATTCACTTTTTAGTTCCACAGCCAAAAGAGAAGTGGAATAAAGCATTCTAAAGAGCAGGCAGAGGGGAATGCCGGCTCCCACGGAGCCACCGATTTAAAACGGTCTGGTCAGAGGAAGTGGCAGCACTGGATACCAAAATTAGAGACATCCTGGTCGGTTCTTAAGAAGCCCTGTCATCCTCCGCGTGGCAGCATTCCAGGGAGCAGGAGCCATCCGGGCAATGTTTGGTTCAGACGAGATGGGAGGGCCTTGCGTCGTGGCGGAGATTCCGAACCTCCAGAACCACAAGTCGCTTGGGAAGACAGAGGCTGGGAGTGTATTGATCACAGCCGCGGCTGTTTGCTGTCAAACAAGCAGCCAAGGAGGCGTCCGACATCAGTCGAATGAAAGCGTCACTCACGGAGACAAAAACTCTCCCCGTGTTGGCGAAGTTCCGCATTCACGCCGAGATGCTGTCGGGCTTGGCTCGCTAGTCGCTGTTCAAGCAAACTAAAGGCCTGAAGGAGATCACATGACAGTCACAACGAGGAGATGAGAACAAAAACACACGACAGCCGCCTCTCATTGTGCGTCTGACAGCGAAGGTCAAGAGTCGCGATGAAACATGAGGCAATGAAGAAGACGACTCCCGCATCGTCTTCCTCTTTACAGCTGTGGATGTACCGGTGGAAAGGGGGACGGGGGCTGGCGGCGGCGGGAGGAGGGTAAGGAGAGCGATTTGGTCGGGGGGGGCTTATGTTATCTGCTCGGCTTTGCCTGTCCGGTGCATTACGAGTCCTGCATCGCTCATTTCATGGCGAGTGTACTGGAACAGATTATCACCGGCGAGAAAGAGGAAGGGAGGAGGGCCACGGTGTCCAGGCCTGCGCTTGCATTCAGAGGACCAGCAGCAGAGCGAGCACCAAATCCCTGATTATGCACATCCCAACAATTGCCTCACATTATTACACGATTTATTTACTCTCCGCTCAGCAGGTTTCTCTCGCCGCGTCATCCGTATGAAATCATTTCCCGGCTCTGCTGCTTTACCGATAAAGTTTTCTCCCGTCTGAATGTGATACTTCACTTTCCTAAAGTGCATCAAAACCCCCTGAGACAGATTCCTTTGCTTGGATCTCAGAGGTGCACCGTGGCCACACCTGCCACGTTCCTCGTGACGGTAAATCTAACCCGGAAATCCACCGCGTTTAAGCCGTGCGCTTCAAGGCTCCAAGGTTCATGACCGCATGAGACACACGTGACTTTCCTCTGCATCTGTCCATCCCTATGGACTCCTCCCGCCGCTCGTGTCCTGTGAAAGACAAGACCACGGCAGACCACCGGCGGAGGAAGGGACGCCTTTGGATATGATTGGAACTGACAGGATACCCAACGGTTTCGTTCTTGATGATGTGCAGACAGAAACACAGCAGATAAATGTCTATAATCAAGTATTGAATGTATGGATTGTTAATATTTTAACGGACATAAGTTAAAGCTATTCGTACTCTCACCTGTGGCTGATGTCGGCAGCTGACATCCTTCATGGGGGGGGGATGGGGGGTCCCCTCAGAGATTGGGCAAGGACCTCCGAGGAGAGCCTCTTTGCATCCCAAACTCAGCCTCAATGCTTTGGGTAACCAAAGTGCAGCTCCCAGTTCATCACGCCTCGTTCAATAAAAGGTGCGTCTTCTATTTTCAGGCTCTGTTTTATCCGTTATTCAGCTCGACCCAGTTCTAGCGGGCGTCTAGCATCTTTTAAAGTAGCCATAAATTGTCGCCATGGCAATAATCCATCTAGATTTATAACGCATTCAGATTGTACGCAGAGCGACACAAAGCTCGTCTTCTCGTTACCACGGCTTCGGCAACAAACACCTCAATGGTCCTGAAGTAAAACAACAATGATTAGAGAATGGACGAGCTACAATCCCATAATAAGCCCCACATGTTGCTACCGCATTGCTCTTTAACATCCTTCAACATGTGCTTCAGTGCCTGCTATTGTTGTAAATGACGCTTGCTGTCATTGGCCAGCAACAGTCTGCGCCCAACATAGCCACGTGCTAGTAAAACAGCTCTCCTCTTTCTCCTCTTCCTCTCCTCTCCTCTCCTCTCCTCCTCCTCCTCCTCCTCCTCCTCCTCCTCATCCAGATCCGCCCAGAAAACAAAGCAATCAAGGACGAAGAAAGTTCTCATCGCAGGCAGGGAAAATGTTTTAACCCGAGACACCAGGGCAACGACTCTCAAATACTGCCCCCCCCCCCCCCCCTCCACTTCCCCCTTTAGGGTTCCTGAGGGGAACGCACAGCGAGTTACTGTGTGCCCACTTTATACGTGGCCCCCCGCCGAGCGTGGCAACACAGCATGGAGCGAAGGGCCGTACTGGAATGTGTATGATGCAGTGTGGAAACTGTGACTGCTTTTGATTTAAATGGTTTCAGATGCGCCTTTGGAGATGCACTGGGAGAAACAGCTGGTTGCCATGGCTACCGATACGCTCAGGAAGTATTGAGGCAGGGCTGTGGGCTGGACTTACAGGATCTTACCAGAACACGGCTCTTATCCTGTGTCAGGTTTTGTTGTGTCGATAGTTGCTTTCGGAGATTACAGTTGTGACTTTTATCGTGTTACATTTATTTTATTTTAACTTTATTATATATTTAAACTTAATGGAGCTGCAGAAATGCATCCGAGCAAGGTCCAACAAATGTGGAGATCAGTTTCATGGAGGAACTATTTTCTTTCTTTCTTTAGTTGGCAGGTGTTTCTAAAGAGTCCCTGATTGAAACCATCAGAGGCAACTGGGTCATGAGACACAGCTAACAATATTCTCTGCTACTTTGCTTACCAGAACACTCTAAATTATTATACTCTACCCCAAATATCAGGGAATTCTTACAAGCGGAGTATCACGCCAACACCGTTTTCACATGACATGGAAGCTCTTGATCGCCATTAAAGAAATATGTCAATTTAAAATGTTATGACTGCTGCCTGGCGATGCGGGGAGACGATGCCCCATCCTTTAGGAATGATCTGGTGTTGGTGGGGACTTGGAAGTCTAAACTTTCTACGAGCTAGAGTCGTAAAGAAAAGAACATTTCATTGTAAAACCTGAACACGAAGTTTAAAACAATCCAATCCAATCCAATCATTTTAAATCATTTTCTCTCTGTTCGTCTGGCAGGGTAAAGTCCTTTATGAAGAGGAACAATTGTTATGCTGTTATGTGCACACACACACACACACACAAAGGCCTCCCTTGCTTCTACCTGCAGACAGTGTGGAAAAGAGATAAGGCTTCTCCAAATGCACAACACATTATTGATTTCCATGCCAACCAATCTTAGCCAATCAAAAAAGGTCACGCTGTGTAGGAATCAAAAAGAGGTCCCTTTGTTTCAGAATTGCATGCTGGGAAGCCTTCGGGCCTGCGGATTCGGCGAGTGAGACAGTTTGAAGCGTAACGTTTTCCATGCAGCAGGCTAAATTTGAAAACACCATTGATATCGGACCGTTGCTACTTTCCATTCAGAAAACCGTTCTGGATTCACTTGCATGGTGGAATCGAACCAATTACACAGTAATGTTGTTGTGAATCAAACTGAGACACAAGGAATCAGATTCATGGCGCTGGTGGGCAGATTCCTCCGTGTTCCTGTGGCTCGGTGTGATGACGGTCAGGATGGGGGCTCTGGAAGGCTGTTTTGATGTGTTCGTGTGTCTCTGTGCCGGGTCAGGGTCAGCCCTACACGCATTAATGAGCCGATGTAGCGTCTGATGTTGGCCTTCAAATGTCCTTTGGTGCTCTGGCGCCGGTGTCCACCCCTCTATCCCCGCACATACTCTCTTTTCACATGCAGCCAACATCACACATGCAGGCGGACACGCACTCACTTATATTGCTGGTAGGAAGCGTGCATCCTCGCTGCATCCTGCAGCGATGACGGTGAAAACTGTCAAACATTTGTTTTTCATCTTGTCTGGATGAGATGGAGACAGAAATGAGACGAGTTTGAGCTTTTACATGTATGGTCTTCTCTGCTCCTTTATATTCTCCTCAAGATTATTTACTTTCTTGCTCGTTTGGCAACCCCCCCCCCCCCCAAAAAAGAAAAAAACCCACACATTTTTGTTCAGGCAGCCAGGACGGCCTTCCAAATGCACAATTGCTTTCCTCTGTGAGCTCTCCTGTTTCCCGGTATGCTAATTTCCTGTGATGATCAGAGGGGCGCGGGGATAAAAGGGCTGCGCTTTAAGCACTTTGTAGTTTTTTATATTGTTTCCATAGTAACATAAAACTGGAGGCCAAATCAATGTGGCTTAACTCGTTTGCATGGAGACACAGAAACCTTCAAGAAGAACAGAAGGGACGGGAAAAGGAAAGAGTTAAAGGAGGCAGAAAGAGGGTACACACAACCAATCCCAGAGTGCGGAGCGTCACCCTTCCTTTAGTACGAGCTAGTTTAACAAGAACAACTTCTGTTAATACACGGCAAACACTCTGCAGCAAGGCCAATCACTTATTAAAATGTGTTCGCCATGAGGGAAACATCTGAACACTGTACTGCGGGTACTTGCTACGCACCCTGCGTGGCGCTCACTCCACTCCGAAGTCGTTCACAGGGCTGTGAACCTATGATCATCCTGAACCGTGCGCTGCCCACTGCACCAACCGCAGCGCGTTCTGACTCAGCCTACGAATGCTCAATTAGCTGATAATTAGCTCAGCTCCTCTACCTCATCATGCAACAGCGTCCCAGACGGGCCAGCTGGTGACAAATTGTGTAATTTATTCAGCACAATCTGTTTGCGCTGCGTAAAGACCGGGGGGCGGGGGGTGGACATGCATGGAGGATCAGGGAACATCTTACTGCACTAGGCTCGTGTGTCTGGAGGTAGCACAGATATATGCCCCCCTTCCCAGGTCATTAACACTCCACCGTTTAGGCTAATCAGCATTCACACACACACATACATTGGAAGTGGAGCCGAAGGCACGCCTTCGGTCAGCAGTCTCCTCCCATTTATTTAGCTCTCCGCCCAGAAGATGTAAAGTTACACAGAATAGTCAGGCTGCTCCCTCATTGCTTCCACAATTAATCACGTCAGATGGTTCGAAGACGGCAGGTGAAGGACATGAAAAGAGGACATAAGACCACGAGTGTTCCGTTCCGCAGGTAAGAGGACCCCAAAATGCAGAGACCGAGGCAAGAAAAGCTTCAAAGTCCTTCATAACACAAAAAAAGTACTGCAGCTCAACGAAAAATCCCCGCCAACAAAAAACCAAGGTCAGCTTGACTGGAAGTGCAAAAATCAAAATCAAGTCAAGATAATCAAACAAAAATATACGCTTAACCTTGGCGGAGCAAAGATGGGCATCACAGAGCGAATCACAAGTCATCGCACGGGGGAGGCACGAGAGACGAAGCGTAAGCCCGAAGGCTGAGCAGTCATTTTAAAGGCAGGCAAATGAGGGGACGATGGATCACAGGTGTGTCTGCTCCGCTATCCCGACCTGTCCTCCGCCACGCCCACTGCAGAGAGAGAGAGGAGAAACGGAATGAATGAATGAATGAACATTGATTTTGATCATTTCTGTTCCTGGGTTAGGGTTAGGATTTGTTGCACATCTCGACTGGATCTATAATTATTTCCATGCATGGTCACAAAGTTCTGCTTTCTGTGCCCTTTGGCATCGGATACAGAGGAAGTATGAAACACTTCCAAATTCAGAATCCACTGAATAATCATCAATATTAAAAACAAATCTATCAGAAACAAGTTCTGCGGCTGAACATGCTGTCCGTCCCCTTCGGGGTTGCAACCAGGGGTTAAATCAGTTCAAAGAGGAGAACTAAAGCAGGTCTGGCTGCGTCGCAGGGAAAAGTGGCGTTCCTAATGCCGGCGTGTAATTACTGGCCTCTGGTTCCACTAAAGACAGGGCTCCGTCTGTGGAGGCCCCCATCAAGCATGACAACCATTAGTCACTTCACAAAAACAGCAGAATCATTTTGCAGCAACGAGAAACATTCAAGAAAACACAAGAATGTAGTCGACAAGGAGGGGGGTGGGGGGGGGCACATGGCTGGAATTCTTGCAGTAAGAGGAATTTCAGTCAACCAAGAAGGAATCTGTCAGAAAATCGGCCGTTAAACTGAGTTTGGAAATGAAAGTCAACCGTTCTCGCCGTACTTCACACAAGGGGGCAAATCACAGATGTCGACCTCGTTGTTGTCCACCGCCAAGCCGATTTAAAAACGTGCCCGGCCCGGCGACCGCAGAATCCACTCATCAGTCCCGAGTCCATGCGCTAAGCGGGTGTGATATCTCTCAAGCAGGAGCCGAGTAAATAAAGGGAAAACACTGACATCATCCGTGGGAAAGAATCCAGGATGACATCATGAGCAAATGTTCATTAGTGCCTGGTTTTCAGGAAAGAAGCTGTGCCAAGTCCTAAATTTTTTAACGCCAACAGAACCCGCTGCGTACACAAAAAACAAGGAATTAGGATTTCACACCCGCTTAGCGCATTTAAAAAATTTAAAGTTTTGTCTATTTTTTCTATTAATATGCTTCAGACATGTCTGTTTATGTTTAAATTTATTCACTATAAACAAGATATTCCAGGCACTTTTCATAAATTCTTTATGTTATCATCTGATATCCACTCATATTCAGTAAGAGGTCAGAAAAATTTTCATTTACCGCTTTGTCGTACATCGAGTCATAAATTCTTTATCAAATTCCGTGGTCCCCAACTTTGGAACTCTTTAGACAAGTCGTTAAAAATATTATCTACGTACACAATGTTTAAGTCTAATTTGGTGAAGTATATTCTGTCCAGGCATGTATAGTATTTTGAAATTAATTTGTAGTTTGTATGATCTTTGTTCTTGTTGTTTTTTGGTTTGTTTTGATTTGGGGTTTTATTTTTTAAATTGTTTTTGTTTTATTTTATTTTATTTTCTATATTTTCTTTCTTTCTTTAGCTCAGTTTGTTTGCTGGGTTTTTTTCCGTGTATCTTTTCCTTTTCAGCTTCTATTTTAACTTCCTTTTTTTGTTTTGTTTTATATATATATTGATTGATTTTGTCTAGTTAATTTGAAATTGAGGGGAGGATTTTTATATAAGCCCTTTCGGCTTCTTTTCCTCTCCTGCACTATTATTTGCCTTTGTAATGTTTTGTTTATGTTTATTATTGTGCATATGAATAAAAAATGAAATGAAATGAATGGCTCGAATACGGATTCAAGGTGAGACACCTCAACAGCATTTTAGTTACGTTGCTACAGATCTGCGGCAGGAACTAAACATGAACATCAGGACAACCTGCAGGTGGGATCTGCGATGAGGAGGTGAGTAACAGGAGCATGAATGAAGCAGAGCTGCAGAGGGAATCCGAGTCATAAAGACGGCAGCGAGACAAATGAGTCTGACGTGAAAGCAAGCTCCAGCATCCAAAAAAACCCTCTTCCATGCAGAAGGATGCTGCTTTTGCTTTTTGTCTTGTTCCCTAAATGAAGTATTCCAGGAAGGTGAAGGGCGATGGCAGGTGTCGTCATCCAAGGGAAAAGACAGGTGTCCAAGCAAGCACTGATGCATGCTCTGTCCCAACAGCTTAGTTGACAATGCACTGGGTCCAGTGACCAGGTGACGGCTTCATGCTGCTGCTGTCGGACACGACTAAGAATAAAGCTCGGATTCATTTGGGCTGCAGCTTCCCTTTAACAGCCGCTCGAACGCTGGCTTTGATCCGTTTGACAGGACCTCTGGCCCATCCTAATTACTGCCCCCTCCTCTAAACAAGGCCCCGGGCCTCGGGCCGAACCGCTACACCCTCTTCAACACATCCACACATGAGCAGAGCTCCGCCCTCACAGCAAGGAAAGCGTATGGCCTCTGGAGGAACGCTACTCAAGCTGCAATCACGCGTCTGTTAATCTGCTTTCCATTCATTTATGATGGATATCATGTTACAAAGATGATGAAGCATTCATAATTATCACAGCAGTTATCACGTGCAGACCGTTCATCATGGGCCCAGTAGCTGCAGGTGAACTGAATGTACCTGACTGTTAAATACCCGGCCCAAGAGTTCTAGTTCGGACCTACTCTCTGCAGCGATGCATGTTCCTGCACGACTCTTCCACCAACATCATTATCACATTGAGCAGTCAGCCCATTTAAAACACGTCTAACCAGCCGAGGGGAAAACAACAAGCAGAAAGCAGGAAGTTGAGGCTGTTGCCGGGCGCCCTATACCTGGGCCGTGTGTTCCAGGAATATGTTGCTGCCTTGATTAGAACTCGCTGTGTGCATGCCCTTGAAGAGCTTCCTGCGCTTTCAACTCAGCATCATCCGCGTGTGACATCATCTGCACCCCTGCATTCCTTTGTTGCCTTTTCCTTTACACTTTTATTCTCGACCATGAAAGATAAGAGGAGCCCGCAAGCACAGCAGCCGAAGGAAGAGGAGCACAAAGGCAAAATAAACAGATTTCAAAGCGTTGGTTTTTATCAAGACATCAAACGTCCTGTGCGATGAAACGACAGGCGGCAGCATGATTTAATTGACACACTGACAACCCTAAACTTATGATAAGAAGTGAGGAGCGGGGACGGAGATGGAGGAAGGGAGGCAGGAATGAAAGAGAGATCAGGGATGATGCAGGGACTTCATTTTGCCTGACAGACGGCGCTTTCATCACATTATGCGCCTTGAACTGCACCTTGATTAATCATGAAATACGGCGGCCTGTGTTTCCGTCCCGGCCCTCGTTTGTTTCTGCTGCAGATGTGTTCCAGATAGAGGTCCGGCACTGGGCCCTGTTTACACATCTAAACAGAACTGAACAGCGGGACCTCAGATGCACCCTGACAGAGATCTTTACCTTCGGATTTGATGTTCTACGGCGACTGAGGTCATTTATGTTTGTTCCTAGCAGGGAAATTATTTTTTCACGTGATATATTAAGCACACGCATTGTCAGGAACCTCACGGTGGGAACCCAAAAGCACGGCCGGAGAGGGGAGCCCAAATCTGTCCCTGATTCGTCCCAGTTAACAGGGACGAGTCAAAGTATTTGTTTGCAGCGGTGTTACTTGATGAAATTAATATTTTCATGCTTGCGTTCCTTAAATTGTTGAGGTCATCTTTACGCTCTGCTACCTGCGCTCTTTTCCTGTATCTGACCAGATATTATAAATTAATCAATATTTAATTTACACAGCATCAGTCCTGAATCTGATATTTGGGTCATTATCTGGCAGAAAAACATACAATTCCGACGTCCAATTAAAAACAAGCAGTTTGTTTTTAAATAAAGTGTCCAATCCTTCAGCAGACTTTAGGGTCTGTGAGGACCAAGAAACCAAATGGGGAGGACACAATTAGCAGACACAAGGCTTCTTGGAATGAGAGGTAGTCGTATTCAGGGATGTCTTTGATCCAGCCTTAACTCGATCGCTCTGACAAGTCCAATTTATGGCTCCTTGTCCCTACAATAGCTCATTGTGCAGAGACCAGGAGATGATCTAATCACCGGTGCCCTCAGAAGTCTGAACGAGGAGATGAAGAGGACGCACAGTGGGAACATTGTCATCCGTCACGTTTGATGTTAAAACACATGACGGCTTTGCATTATCTGACTTCTTTTTCTAAATTGCAGAGCTCAAATGAAACCAAGAGATCAAACGAGATGAAGGAGTTATTTAATTGCATTACACACCCACACTCCGCTTCCTGCGGTGAGCCGTTGTCTTTGTCTGCAGGAATGGACGGCGATGGTGAACAATGCTCCTGCAGACGCTGGTTTGTTGAACGGTTCGCCTGGAATTCATCAGTTATTCGCTTCTTAAAAACAAAACTGCACAAAATGCAGACGTTGCACACAAAATGTGTCTCATGCCTGGGTACCGAAAGGCAATCGGCGTCTCATTACTGCCAGCAATCCTGCAAAAAAAAAAACCTTCATTCTGGTGAGAGCTCAGACGTCGGCTCCACGGCCAAAGACGAGACCGAGCACGGACCAGGAGTCGTGCCTTTCACTATCTGTGGCACCGAAAACACAAGGAAGACTCCCAAAGGCCACTTGTGACTTTCTCGAGGAGCTAATCTATTCTATTTAATGCAGTTAAGAGGGACCACGGTTCCACGGTGAAGACACAAGGAAGGATTATTCCTCATATAACGGTGGCAAGATGAAAGGAGATAAACCACTTAGCGGGGTTCTTGGATGATTTTATATATTTATTTTCCTCAAGTCTCTTCACGGCGTTTGAAACTGGATTTTAGCAGCAAAGACACTGAAGTCTCAGGAAGTTAATCGCTTTTTCTTTTCCTCTTTAAGATAAGTTGTGGATGTTTCTGTGTGCCATTCGGTCTCGTGAACTTTTGACAGTGTCAAGAAGCAGAATCTGCTGCGCTAACGACGACCTCCCTTCATCAGGGGAACACAAATCTTCAGCTTCCGCTTACTGACAGTGAGCGTTTCCCTGGATTTGATCTGTGCTGCTTTACATTTGAATGTATCCGCTGCTCACAGAGCTGTTTCAGCCTCTCAAACACACCACTAGATCTATTCCGACGTGTCGTCTCGTCATTTAAGGCAGACTTCTCTGACCTCAAAATGCGCTGCATGTCTGGCGAAGCGTCTGACCCTCCTGCTCCTCGGTATCTTCCCACTCCTCTATTGACTCTGCAGACTCGGCTCTCCGGGCCGGGACCGCTGAGGGGTGCCGACCCCGGGCTCTGGCCTCCTCGCTTCAAAGGCTTCTTATGGAGGATGTTAATATTTGCTCAGGTGCATCTTGTGTGTCTCCCGCTCTGAGCTGAGACTGCTCTGAGCATATAAATATATCAGAGGCCAAAAGGACGTCTGGTCACGCTGTCCCAGTGTGTGAGAACGGGGGGGTGGGTGACGCTGTGTACTCTAGGATGAAACGCAGTGATGAGACACTCGCCCTCCAGCTCCTACAGTCATGTGTTTCAACCCCTCCTCTGTCTTTTTTCTTTCTCGCTGGTGGCCTTCCAACCTGGGGCTGCTCCTCCATCAGGAAGGACATGGACAGGACAGCTGGGGACAACAAGAGCGCTGTCCCTGCCTGCCTTCCCATAACTCCTGAATTCCCTTTGAACTTTGAATTGCAGACTGACTGACTGTTTTCTGAACACCCTTAATGAGATATGGCCTGAACTTGCAGCTGATTTGCAGCTAACTGTCCTCCTTCTGTTTGGTTACAGGTTGGTAGTGTTCCACCCTAACCCTCAACCTAACCCTAACTGATACTTAATTATAATTATCTTAAATATCGAATTCCAACCCCCTCCCTCAACCTAACCCTAACTTCGCTTCCTTCCCTCGATGTTTTCTCCCTCCCCTTCCTCTTTTTATTTTTACTTATGACCCTGCCCTGAGGTTTTTTTTCTAACCATAACCCTTCCTTACCCCTTTTCTTTTTTTAAATTTCTTAAAAGTTATATTAAAGTTTTTTTATTACCTGATACAGGTGCCCGAGCCCATCCAACATTCCAGGATGTTGGATCTTCCCCTGAAACCTAACCCTAACCCTTAGTTTAAGGTACAAGACCTCAGCGTTGCTGATTGCGAGGACTTAGGCTGCATCTCCATCGTTGCTTACAGTCCGGCTCATTTCATGCCAGGTCAGCTGGACTCGCTGCAGCCATCTTGTTCACACGGAGCCCTGAACAGAAGATCTAACCCTCAGCGCTCTCCTCCCTCAGCCAGTGCATCGTGGCAGGTCTTGAACTCAGCGTCACATGAAGAGAACTGAAAACAAGTCGACGCCACATCCCTGGAGACTGTTTCTTTATTCATCACGTGATGAGTAAAGTCGTGAAAGTAAACAACTCATTTCCTTTGGAAGCGGACAGACCAGGTGGAGCGTGACACTATTGCTCTTTTAATATAACGTAGTCATGATGAAAGTGGGTAACATGGTAGATGCCATCGCAGTAGAGATGTACCTCGGTGTTACCGTCACGCTCATCATATGAGGCAGAAAATCCATCACTGCTGGATGAGATCCATCCATCTAAATTCAGCGCCTGTCCAAGGACGTGCGCAGACACAGATGTCATTCTTTGATGCCGTTTTCCTGCATGGCATATAATATTGATCCTCCATTTTTATCAGCTCGGCCCAGGTCCTCTCCTTCCTGCTGATTGGAATCATTACTTTCTAAACGTGAAGAACTATCTTATTCAGCATTCCGTTGCTGCCCCACTTCAGGCGATGTGTGTGACATTTTACTGAAGACAGACAATTCTGGCATGACTTTTGTGCTGTTCCTTGATCGACTTTGTGAAAATATAATATATAAGCAACGACAGAGAATGAAAATGAAGTAGAAAAGCACTCAGAGAGCACAGACCTCCTCCGAGCAGCTCGTTCCCCTCCTCACTGGATTTACACCATCCCCATGGTGATCTGGATCATCACCAAAAGGTTCTAGATTGATTCAGATATAAAGATACCAAGAACAGAGTATTTTTTACTGATTTTTGAATCAGTAAATGGGTTTTAATGTTAAAATGTAATATTTTTACCGACTCCATTCTGGATCTGATCCGGATGAAATTCGGTGGTAGGATAGAGACCCCCACCCTACATGACTGTTTCAAATTCCATAAACATCGGTCAATAATAAACCAAGATATTGAGGAACAAATGTTGAAGCTCCGTTGACTGCAATGTTAGTGAAAATTACAAAGTGATCCAGAATCCAGGATCTCTTTTGGATCAGTACCAGAATTTAATTACCTGTTCCTGGTAAGATTAATAATATTTCCTGAAAATGTCATCCAGATCTGTCCAGAATGCTTTGAGTTATTTTGCTAAAAGACCCATATGGAAAATGCTAAAGTGATGGGACCATCTGTTCTGCAATATGGAGGCGATCAACTGCACAGATTCGAATACTATTTCTTAAATAGAGTTAAAATGCTATTGTTCCAGAATGGATGGATTTAGGAGGAGGATGGAGCCTAAAAAGAGGTCCTGAAGGGAGGGTTGTCTTATAGAGGTGGTGTCTCCACCAGGATTGACCGTGTCTGAAGACCTGTAGTGTGAGACATCCTCTCTCCCCATCTGTCAGGTCACAGACATGGAGAACCCAAACACACGACACGAGAAGGGAATCCAGAAACGCAACTTTAATGTTTCCAGCAGACAAATCAGAATTGGGCATGCAGTAGACGAGTTCCAGGAAACAGGCAGGGTTCACACACCAGGTAATCAGATCAACCAGGCAGACAAATGCAGAGGAGCAGGCAAACAGAGGGGAATCCAAAACACAAGAAGGGCAGGTACACGTGAACCAGAACCAGAACTAGAACCAGGACCAGGACTAGAGGGCTGGAGAGAAGGAACAAGTCGCTGACCATCTGCCAGAGGACTGAGCAGAATATAAATGCAGGGGGGCTGATGAGGAGACGAGCAGCAGGCGTCCAGAGCAGCACAGGTGATGTGGATGAGCTGATGACGGGCGTGGCGGGCGGAGCTACGTGAGCAGGGAGGCTCCTGACACCGTCAATCATTAATCACAGAAAAGCAATTAGTGATTAGTGAACATGGTTTGCTTGATGAAGCATCGAGAGTGGCAAGAAATCATAAAAGACAAATGGAATTTGTTAAAACTTTTTTTTTAACAAGGCAGGGGTTACAGAACAAATCCCTGAAAGAATGAAACGAGCTCGGCGGGATAAAACAGGCAGGAAACTTCACCGATACGCGACGCTACTGGTCAAATATTTATCACGTCCCCTTTTCCCTCCCGCTCGCTTTTACATTATCGGATAAAAGGAAATCCAACCGGCTCCCGCAGGAAGCTTAACGGGCCTCACAAGCTCCATGCCATTTGTACTGTGGAAGAATCGATTTAAAATGTACAGCTGCTATAGATTTTCTATTCACATCTTTTTCAGTTCACCGACGAGCCGACACGTGAATCTGTCAGACGGGTAAATACGTAAGCGGTTAGGGAGAGGGCGGAGCCAGGCTTGTCCAGGTAGTGGCCTGAAAAGTTGTGAAAGGCTCTTGTCCTTCTTCTTCTGACGTTTAATGGAATGGCTATTTCATCCTTCACTTCCTAACTCCGTCGATCTCTTTCTTCTTTCTTTGTGTGTCTCCAAGAGCGCCAAGCTTGTTGAGGCGGGGGGGGGGGGTCAAAGATTATCGAACGGTGCGTTTTTGCATTTTGACAGCTACATTGGTGATATGCTATTGTTTCATCTTTGCCCATTTGCCTGTGAGTCAGGTTGTTGGTTCTATAGATCCCTCATGGCTCATCCAAAGAAGCCATTGAAGCAACCTCTCCTCCTGTGCTTTGCTTATAGGTTCCATGAACAGACCTACAAAGATGCGATTGAAGTGAAAGACTCAAGTCAATCTGAGCTCGCCCGCCCGTGAGCACGCACACACACAATCACATGTGGGTGTGGGTTCTTCTAACATCTGAGATTCTTCAAATGTGCTTTTAAAAAAAGTTTCTCGCCAACCACATCAGTCGAGGCGAAACTTGTGAAAAGGGCTGCCAAGTAGGACACAAACACACACACACAATAATACACCTACCTCCAGGTTTCTCCTCCACGAACAGAGCGTCCTTCCTTCCTACTCCTCCTCCTCATCTTCTTCTTTCTCCTTGCTGTGTTTTTATTAACATCATCAGTCCGTGATGCTCGCCTGACATCTGTTCTGCTGAAAGCTGTGGATCCTGAATGGGGGATCAATAGAGGGGCGATTACTCATGCTCAGGTGGATATGGTTTTAGCAGATGTTCCATATGTGGATTTGTGAGATTATGTGCGTGCATCCGTGCTCCTCTGTCTTTGAACATGTGTGCATCTCGTGATGTGTGTGAAATAACAGATACTTTGGATCCCAAAGGGAAAACCCTACAAGCGTTGAAAGATGAAGAAGTGATCGGCAGCGGCATCGATGCTGAACAAACACCTGCATTTAAGTCACTTTCACACCAGAGACGTTTGGTCCGCTTTAAACGGACCAGAGTGATGATGATCATGATGATGATGATGATGATGAATATATTTATTAGACAGAATGTTAGAGTACGAGTTTGTTTCCTCGGACGGTCCGCTTCGTTTGGGCAGGTGTGAAACTCTGGGGCGGATGAAACAAGCGAACTCTGGTCTGCTTGAAAACGTGGGTCTCGGGCCGCTTGCAAGTGAACCCTTGTGTGAAAGCTCACTGGTCCAAACACAGGTCCAGATGTATGTAGTAACGCTACGCAGTGCATCTTGGGTAGAGGAAGTACAGCACGCACTCCGAGCCAAAACGAACATGGGAGAGGGAGGGACTTCCCATCCTACTTTGTCCAATCGACGAGCGCCCCTTTCAAACATGTGATGCTGCTCTGAAAGTTCGGTCCACTTTAGAAATCACAGTGTGAAAGCGGAACCGAAACAAGTGGTAAATGCAACAATGTTGCGACTTTCAGCTCCCCAATGGAACCAGGTCCAAACCGGGTCTGAACCGGGTCTGAACCGGGTCCGCTTTGTTGGGTGTGAAAACGACTTTCACGCGCTGCTGGATGCTCCATCGCACCTTTGACCGAACATGAAGGTGGAGTTTTTCCACACATCTTTATCTTTCTGCTCTATAAATGCTGCTCTTATCTTCAAGATGCGTTGCCTTGACGAAAAGATGAGACCCAGCAGGACAATGTTGAAATCCCAAATGAAAAAACACATCTTCACCTTCTCTCCTCTTCTAGAACATAAAGCCATTCCAAACCACCTGGTGGTGTAGACAGATAGAACGCTGAACATTTCAGCACCATGAAAATAACGACGAGACCAACAGAGTGAAATCACAGAACGACGTACGAAAGCTGCTCTTTGACTGAATCCCGACTGGCTCTTTGCCACAACTGGTGGAGAAACATAAAGGGGCTTTTGAAGACTGGAGATTCTAGAGGTTACATGATGTTCCTCCACCTGCAGGTTGTTTCAAACACACACACACCTGCACCCACACTCTAAAAGCTCATCTGAAACACGTCTTGCAAATTTCCAAAGGCTCTGTTTTAGAGAAACAGCCGGATAGGTGAGAGGAGGAAAACATATCTGACCGTTGACCCTAAAGGAAGTGATTTGTGCAGGACTTAAAAGCGAGGCCCCAGGATTAGCGCTGGGTTGCTATTTCCGTGAAGTGGCCGCAGCGACTACTACGGGGCAGACCAGTGTTATTTTCAACACATGGGTTTAGTCTTTTTCATTTGATTGGACCTCCAGGAGGTACCAGGACACACAACCTCAGTAATCTAAAAGGTTAAAGCATCTGCTTAAAAAAATGCAACGACTCTGATGTCAGGATGAATAACGTCCATGGATTCTGCTGCATTTGTCAAAAGAACCGTGGCTCTGTCTGTGAGCTGACTGCTCCTATGAGCTCTATCTGTGAGTCGACTGCTCCTATGAGCTCTATTTGTGAACCAACTGCTCCTTTGAGCTCTATCTGTGAACCGACTGCTCCTTTGAGCTCTATCTGTGAGTCGACTGCTCCTTTGAGCTCTATCTGTGAGTCGACTGCTCCTATGAGCTCTGTCTGTGAGCTGACTGCTCCTTTGAGCTCTATCTGTGAGTCGACTGCTTCTTTGAGCTCTATCTGTGAGTCGACTGCTCCTTTGAGCTCTATCTGTGAGTCGACTGCTCCTTTGAGCTCTATCTGTGAGTCGACTGCTCCTTTGAGCTCTATCTGTGAGTCGACTGCTCCTTTGAGCTCTATCTGTGAGTCGACTGCTCCTATGAACTCTATCTGTGAGTCGACTGCTCCTATGAACTCTGAGTCGACTGTTCCTATGAGCTCTGTCTGTGAGTCGACTGCTCCTATGAGCTCTGTCTGTGAGTCGACTGCTCCTATGAGCTCTGTCTGTGAGCCGACTGCTCCTATGAGCTCTGTCTGTGAGCCGACTGCTCCTATGAGCTCTGTCTGTGAGTCGACTGCTCCTATGAGCTCTGTCTGTGAGTCGACTGCTCCTATGAGCTCTATCTGTGAGTCGACTGCGCCTATGAGCTCTGTCTGTGAGTCGACTGCTCCTATGAGCTCTATCTGTGAGTCGACTGCTCCTATGAGCTCTGTCTGTGAGTCGACTGCTCCTATGAGCTCTGTCTGTGAGTCGACTGCTCCTATGAGCTCTGTCTGTGAGTCGACTGCTCCTATGAGCTCTGTCTGTGAGTCGACTGCTCCTATGAGCTCTGTCTGTGAGTCGACTGCTCCTTTGAGCTCTGTCTGTGAGTCGACTGCTCCTATGAGCTCTATCTGTGAGCTGACTGCTCCTATGAGCTTTCTGAGGGTTCCTGAAATGATGCATTTTGTGAAAGCTGCTACTAGGCCACGAGAACTTTCCATGAACTTTGGTGGAAGAACATGAGCAAGGAAAGAATCCAATTCGTCACTTTTGTGTATATATTTAGTTTTAAGTTGAATGAATGTGTGTCTGTTTTTGGTGACTGTTTGACTGCGCCTCGAGCTGGGACCTGAGTGCTGTTTTTTGTTCGTGCATGAGAGTGTCTGAATGACAATAAACATTTCTTGATTCTTGATTCTTGAAATGTTCATGTGAAATCAAGCACTTTTCTTTGTTGTATTTATAAAAGACAGTGGCGGGCGGTGCATTTTACACCTAGGCCTTCAGTGAAGTCCTACTTAGTCCGACTTGAATAAATACCCCTCATAATACCATCATTTATGACACCACTGCTTTAGAAATAATGTACAAACACACACTTACGCACTACTGGGTGCTGCATCACCTCAATCGTGTACAACACAGGATATTTTTTCCGGAGCATTTAAAAATCAATAAACTGTTTAGACTTATTCATTGAAAACACATTTGCCTCTTTTGAACAGTTGACCAATAAATATAACTTACCAGCCTCTCATTTTTTCAGATATTTACAGATTCGAAATTTTGTTTCAGGCTCCATTTCAGGATTCCCTACTAAACCTCCAAATGATACATTTGATGAGATAATGTGTTTTAACCCGATCAAGAAAAAGGCTGTTTCTGCAACGCTCGTTTTGATTTCACGCCTGAGTTCCACATCAATGGCTGATATCAAGCGGTCCTGGGAACAGGATCTCCAAAAAGGTATTTCTGACGCAGACTGGGAAAAGATCTTAAGGAACATTCATTCATCCTCCATGTGTGCAAGACATTGCCTTATTCAGTTTAAAGTGGTACACAGGGCACATCTTAGCAAAGCAAAACTGGTTAAGATGTACCCTCAAATCGACCCAACTTGTGAAAGATGTAAATCGGCAGATGCCACTTTGATCCATATGTTTTGGTTCTGTCCCAGGATACAACAATTTTGGGGGGGTGTCTGTGATATATTTTCTTCCATATTTAGCATCAGGATAACACATAATCCATTATTATTTTTGTTTGGGGTTGATACTGAAGGCTTGGCACTACCGGCAGGGGGTCAGAAATTAATCGCCTTCTCGACATTGTTGGCACGACGTTTAATTCTTTTGAAGTGGAAGGATGCGGCTCCACCCACTGTGTCACAGTGGATTAAAGATGTATTATTCTATCTCAAACTAGAGAAGATTAGATTTGTTTTGAGGGGTTCTGAAAAAGAATTTTATAAAGTATGGAAGCCCTTTCTAATATTTTTTGACCAACCTTCTACTCAGGTCCAGGAGTGACCGTTTGTTTGATCGAGCATATTTGGGCTGACTCAAGTACAATAGGTCTTATTTTGTATTGATGTGAAATGTAATATGTTGTTTGATTGACAGTGAACAGGGGTGGGTTTGGGTGGGATTTATTTACATTATTTTATTTTATTTGTTTTCTTTACTTCTATTTTCATTTTTTGTATTGTCTGTATTTCTGTTTGTTATTCTCTGTGTGAAATTAATAAATATATTAAACACTAGAAAATGAAAAAAAAAATAAAAAAAAAGAAAAAAATCAATAAACTGCATCAGCAATTAAAACTCACCACTATACGTGGTACTATCAGAGTTATAAATAAAAGGGAATTTAACATTATTTTTCCAAAACGTTTTAAAGCCCACCATGAAGCTTTAAATTGCGAACTCGCAGTTTAATATAAGAAAGACTGCAACACAACGTGTTGTACTTCCACTACAATCACACAGCTGCACCGGCGCACCACATTATTTACATACATTGCATTTACGGTATATCTGTGATTTTATTTCATTATCATGTTAAATAAATAAAATGTTGGTACTCACCAAAACGGCTGTCCCGTTTGAAAACAAAATCCATTCTCCTTTCTTAAAGTTCCTAAATCCAGTGTTGCTCCAAACATTAAATCGATCCCTTGCAAACAAAAGGCATTCCCAGCAGAACAATTTGCAGCGACTCTCGGAAGCTGTAACCCAAAAGTTTGAAGCCTGGAAGCGGCGTACAAATCCTTTCCCCACCCGGGACAGGTTAGCTAGCTCCGGAGCTAGCTTGAAGTTAGCTCTCGTGAGCCGAAGCTAGTAGCTTCTCTGTAAAGGTCCATCTTGAAAATGGCCTTTCAAGAATATCCACAACCAAATACACACTTTCCCCTCCTCCGGCCATTGTGGGTTAAAAGCGCAGGAATAATTGTGGTTTTATCTTCGGTGGGTCGCGCCGTACCGGTGCCAGCTGATTAGCTGATGACGCAATATGCCTAGCGCTGCCCTCTCACACGGAGTATCCAATCACAGGCAGGAAGGCCTTACTTTCACCAACTCGTGATCTGATTGGCTATCGCAACTGTCTATCAACTCAACTCTACGAGCCCCCCGTTCACTGACACAACACAGACGGCAAGCAGCGCTGATTCTGAAGGTCTCGGACGGATAGTATTTGCCACTGGTACTATGAAATCCGCCTGGCAACACAAGCTAGCTGAATTCTGATTGGATAAAAACTCTCACCTAAAAATACATCACTGTAATATAATATAACATGAATGTGAAGAATATATATATATATATACATAAAATTAAATTGATTTTATCATAAATATGATCATGTATTCTTGATTTCTGGTTATGTTAGGCAAGCAGAGAAGGCCTTGCAGGCCCTGACCGCCCGCCACTGATAAAAGAATAGAAACAAATAAATGCTTTCTGGGAGGATGGGGCATGGTGGTGGGTGTTTGGAGGTGGAATTCCATTCATCTCCATACTAATACCACAAAAATGAAGAGAGCTAACTTTTTTATTCCGTTAGAGGTACAAATAAAAGGAGGAGGCATTATTAAGGGCAGCTGCTGCATATTCTTGTTTTCTGCTCCTACAGACAAGGAATGGGGCGTTGGCTATATCTGCTATAGGCTAAACACAGGCTGTTCCTAAAAGACATCCCAGAATGAGCCATTCACATGGGCCCAGATCAATGGGCCCAAACTGATTCTTTAAATTACAGAACACCAAGACGAACGCCAAAATGACGGGCCGCCGTTTAGCTGTTTGGACTTAAATATCTGCGTTCACATTTTACTCAGCTGTAGATAGTGCCATGTGCAGGGCTCGAGCCTAAAGCCCGTGACATCACTTCCTCTCACACATGGTGGGAAATTGTACCAGCATGACATCATGTAATGGTTCCAGCATGTGGTGAGATGAGTTGTGTTCGACCTCTCGATGCAGGAAGGGGAGATAGGGTTCCGTGTTCCGGTTCTGATTGACTTGCAGTCATGTGGCGATCAAACGTCTTGATTTTAACCGGGCCTCAAAGTTTTAGCCTGCTTGCATAACAATGAGGCGCTCAGAGTCTATTCCGCCTTAACGATTAAGGTGGCATTGCACGTTAACGTCCTTTTTAATAACCTGACAGTGACTTTTACTCTCCCGGTCGCTCGCTGTGTCCCTTCGGTTCATTCTAAATCAGCTCGACTCCTCAAACGCTTCCATGCTGCTCGAGGAGCTTCACACATCTTGCATCCATCATCTGTCCCTCCCACCGACAAGACACTCTTCCTCTGTTCTCACATGATCTACCTCTTCATCCCTCATGCGTGTTCGCCACCCTCCTGCCATTTCCTTCAAGCACGCCAAACCAGGAACCTCCATCCAGATACGTGCGCTCGCTGCAGTCGTCTTGGCAACAGCTCAATGTTCTAATATTGCCACCTCATATTAAGTGAGCCAGAGGACTGTGGAAGGAGGCTTCCTACGACAGTAAGACATAAGAGAACATTGGAGATGTCCATTTATCCGCCAACTTATCATTAGGCCCGAGCGCCTATCCTAGGCGAAGGGGGCTATTGCTTTTGCAACGCAGAAGATGACAAGTTGACGACGACAAAGTTGACGAGCGCAGCTCGTCAACTCTCGGCATCCAACTTTGCCATGCTGTTGAGGACGACCAACACACTCACGCGCGCACACACCGACACTCAACAGCACACGCACACACCCCGACACTAAACAACACACACGCACACACACAGACATCCACAAACACGAGTTGACGAGCGCAGCGAGTCAAATGTGTTTGTAACTGTAAAACAAGACCAGGTTGCGGTAATGAGAAGGCCATGTCGGTAATGAGGATCAATGTTTCGGAAATGAGAATTATATTAACTTTGGACAATGGGTCTGATACCCAACCATATTTGACACATTTAAACCATTTTTAATTTAATGTAATTTCCTATTAATTCTCATTACCGAAACATTTGTGAGGATTTACAATTGTGTCTATTTAATTACTTTTGTAAAAGATAACATACACATTTTGTATGTATCGGTCACTAAATGACTAGTGTTGTATAACTTGTCTGTATATTTTAAAACAAAATATGATAATATAATTATTACTTAATTTGTAAAACAAGACCAGGTTGCGGTAATGAGAAGGCCATGTCGGTAATGAGGATCAATGTTTCGGAAATGAGAATTATATTAACTTTGGACAATGGGTCTGATACCCAACCACATTCAAACACATACCATTTTTAATTTAATGTAATTTCCTATTAATTCTCATTACCGAAACATTTGTGAGGATTTACAATTGTGTCTATTTAATTACTTTTGCAAAAGATAACATACACATTTTGTATGTATCGGTCACTAAATAACTAGTGTTATATAACTCGTCTGTATATTTTAAAACAAAATATGATAATATAATTAATACTTAATTTGTAAAACAAGACCAGGTTGCGGTAATAAGAAGGCCATGTCGGTAATGAGGATCAATGTTTCGGAAATGAGAATTATATTAACTTTGGACAATGGGTCTGATACCCAACCACATTTAAACACATACCATTTTTAATTTAATGTAATTTCCTATTAATTCTCATTACCGAAACATTTGTGAGGATTTACAATTGTGTTTATTGAATTACCTTTGTAAAAGATAACATACACATTTTGTATGTATCGGTCACTAAATGACTAGTGTTGTATAACTTGTCTGTATATTTTAAAACAAAATATGATAATATAATTATTACTTAATTTGTAAAACAAGACCAGGTTGCGGTAATGAGAAGGCCATGTCGGTAATGAGGATCAATGTTTCGGAAATGAGAATTATATTAACTTTGGACAATGGGTCTGATACCCAACCACATTTAAACACATACCATTTTTAATTTAATGTAATTTCCTATTAATTCCCATTACCGAAACATTTGTGAGGATTTACAATTGTGTCTATTTAATTACTTTTGCAAAAGATAACATACACATTTTGTATTTATCGGTCACTAAATAACTAGTGTTGTATAACTTGTCTGTATATTTTAAAACAAAATATGATAATATAATTATTACTGAATTTGTAAAACAAGACCAGGTTGCGGTAATGAGAAGGCCATGTCGGTAATGAGGATCAATGTTTCGGAAATGAGAATTATATTAACTTTGGACAATGGGTCTGATACCCAACCACATTTAAACACATACCATTTTTAATTTAATGTAATTTCCTATTAATTCTCATTACCGAAACATTTGTGAGGATTTACAATTGTGTTTATTTAATTACTTTTGCAAAAGATAACATACACATTTTGTATGTATCGGTCACTAAATAACTAGTGTTGTATAACTTGTCTGTATATTTTAAAACAAAATATGATCATATAATTATTATTTGATTTGTAAAACAAGACCAGGTTGCGGTAATGAGAAGGCCATGTCGGTAATGAGGATCAATGTTTCGGAAATGAGAATTATATTAACTTTGGACAATGGGTCTGATACCCAACCACATTTAAACACATACAATTTTTTATTTAATGTAATTTCCTATTCATTCTCATTACCGAAACATTTAAAATTAAATTCTTTTATTAATCATCATCTGCGGACACACACAAGGAAATCGAATTTTCACCCTATAACAACGGGCCCCTTGAAACAACCACACACTAATACGTGTATCAAAGGGCCCTAGCACACAGAGAGGGAGTAGGGTGAAGGCCCTCCTCCCCTTCTGGCACCTGGAGCTGTTGGCGGGGACGGTGCCTTGCTCAAGGGCACCTCGGCAGTGCTCTGGAGGCAGACTGGCCCCTCTCCAGTCACCAGCCTACACTCCACATTCCACCAGAGCTGGGACTCAAACTGGGGAAGCAGTGGACTTCTCCGCTTCCCAGCCCAGGGCCCAACCCACTGAGCCACTGTGAGGATTTACAATTGTGTTTATTTAATTACTTTTGTAAAAGATAACATACACATTTTGTATGTATCGGTCACTAAGTAACTAGTGTTGTATGACTTGTCTGTATATTTTAAAACAAAATATGATAATATAATTAGGCCCGAGCGCCTATCCTAGGCGTAAGGGGCTATTGCTTTTGCAACGCAGAAGATGACCTACAAACACGAGTTGACGAGCTGCGCCACACACACACGACACTCAACAGCACACACACACACACCCCGACACTAAACAACACACACACACACACAAACAAACATGAGTTGACGAGCGCAAATTTTGAACCAAGCTCAGAACCGGTGAAAAAGTAATCATTTTATGTGTTTCAAAATTTGGCATGAAAAAGTGGCATGCCAGCGCCACCTACAAAAATCACAATGCATTGTGCCTATGGGGACAGCCACGAAATTCGGTACAGACATGCGTCATGTCAGGGCAAAACATTTTTTTATTATGGTCACGCCCCCAAACACACAGGAAGGCGGCCATATTGGATTGAAACTTAAAAACTCCTGATGGCAGATGGCCATATAATCCAAGTAACGATTTGACTAAACTGTGAGCTACTAATGCAGCTCAAATCTAAACACTTGTGAAGCACTCAGGACAAAAGCGGCGTGCGTCGGCGGGTCAGCTCATCGGCCTGTCGGCCGGCGAGGGCCTACAACGCCGCTTGCGGCTTTAATTCTCCTTGTTTTCTCGCTCCTCACAGAAAAGGAATAGTGCAGGCTATTTAAGAGTCAGTCGTGGAGAAAGTATTTCCATTTGAGTCACTCTCACAATCGGGAAATCAGGGAAAGGTCATGATAGTGCAACTTCCAAAGCATCCCAACTTTCTGGCCAAGCTGAACTCTGTCCTCTTGACTCGTCCTCACGCTGTCGAGGAGGTTTATAGTTCTGCCACTCGTAATGAAGTTCAGTTTTGATGTCACGCTGCTCGGGTCCTGAAGCACCTGGCTGTTCCCAGGCTGCCTGAACCGGTCCTCTGTCCTTAAAGGTAGGGCACAGAGAGAGAGGGACGCAAGTAGCCGTCCTTCATTGGCTGATCGTTTACTAATGTATGACTTCATGATAAAATGTCATTCAACTATGGAACTATTAAAATTGTGTTACAGAAAATCAGATCTTTTTTTTATTGAAGTGATTAAGAATGATGGAGCCAAATGTTGCCGCAGCAACAGACGGAACAATGAAGGCAACTTCAAGCATCCCAGGTGTCTGCATTTCAAACGCGTCGCTTGTTGTGTGAAAACCGGTTAAGCACTTAATCGCTGTTTCCAGGACAAGGCAGGGAGAAAATGGAGTGGGACGGTTAAGTGGGTTATTTGGAAAGGAGGAAATGTTGTGGGGTAAAAGAGGGGTAAATAAGAAGGAACGCTAACAGCAATCAGTGTTGTTTTTTCCCAGAGCACCGCGGGGGGGGGGGGGTTGCGCTCATTGATGTGAAGCGGCGCCCTGCTGTGCAAACCTGAGCGCTTTGACGCCGCATAAAACCGTTCAATCACAGAGAACCATGTTCAGCTCAGAAGCCCCTCATGAGGTCATTGCCCAGGATGAACAAAGAGGCGCTGACGAAAAAAAACCTCAGCGCGAGGAGAGGACGTGGAAACGGAACACTGGAATGCACCGATGAGTCGCAGATGCACGAGTTTCAAATGTGTGTTTTCTTCCTGTCGCCACGCTAATCGGTTACAGAAGCTTCGACGATGATGGCCTGCAGTGAAATACTTCAGCTGGGAGGACGAGCACGTTTCATAGCTTCACTGAACACGTGGCATGGTTTGAGACGACGTGGAGGCGGACAGCAGCAGGGCTGCAGAAATGCACAGCTCCCCCTGTTAGCACACAGGCAGACCACGTTAGCATAGCGGTGCAACCCATCAAGCGGAACAGACCCGATGCAAAAGGAATCCGCATTTTAAACATTGGCCCGATGGATTGGCGACGCGCCATAAATCAATCATCGCTGCCTGTCCCAACGGGGCTGCTGCGGTTTCACCCTAACGACCACAGTGCTAAGTTTATGCTGCATGTTCTAAGCTTCATGTAACAAGGACTTCCTTCATCGTTCCCACGGCCATGAGGCCGGTTCAGAAATAACCCAAGAACAAACAGGATCAGAAATGACCGTAAGTCAGCTGGCAGTGATGAAGACGTTACGCTGAGGGCCGTGCACGTGTCACTGATGGATCAAGCAGCTATGCGGCGTGGAACCACACGAGGCAGCGGCGGCAGCAGCAGCAACGGTATCACAGATCTGCCAGTGAAGCGTCGCCGGTCAGGACAGGGCGCCCTGGTTTAGAGCCGCATGCTCAGATGAAAAGCTTGGGAACATTAAAGGGGCCGGCCACCTGTCTCAGGCCCGCGTGGGACCGCAGGGAGTTCCTCTTCCTCCAGCACGCCACCTGCTACCGCTACCTCCGCTTTCATGTTGGCCAACTCTTTAAAGAGCCCACAATGGCACTTTGTAGAAGCGCCCGGTCCAGCATGGCGAAACCTCATCACGCCAAAGACAAGGAAAGCACAAGGTCTAAAACATCTTAACGTCCTAAATAATCAGCTTCAGTGGGCTATTTGGGATTGATTTAACTGTTTAAAATGTGCTTTGTGTGAATGTATGGAACAGATTTTCCAGTTATAACAGGTAATGGGAAAAAGCTGTAGCCAGTCATTAAGAATAATTTGTTAGCGAGTGGCTTACAAATCCGGCGATCCAGAGCGCTATTACTATCCATTTAAATTTCCATGCTGTGAGTCTAATTTCTCGTTTTGGTCTCCATCAACTGGTGAGGAAATGATCTGGCCCTTTAGTTCACTGGGGAGCTGCTAATTCTGTCTGCCGGCAGTTTGGCGCTTTTATTCCCAATAACATACCGGGAGTTGGGAACTGGAAAACCAAAGCGATGTGCTGGAAGACCCTGAAAGGTTTGGTGGAGCTTTTAGGAGCTGCATCATCAAGCTGCTGTAGTGTTTCTAACCACAAGTTGTGTTTGTTGTATTGCTAATGTGAAAAAAAGGGATTGAATCCACTTTAAACCTTAAATGCAGCAAAGAGCGACACAGTTCTCCTCCAGCAGCAGCTTTTATTCCAGGCTTTTATTCAAGTGCCAAGTAGCTCCGCCTCCCTCTCTGACTCATCATACCTCTCTTCCCTCTTTAGTACCCCACCCAGACACCCATCCATGACACCGAGGAGTCGCCGAGGCAGTGAGGCAGTGAATTACACCAATGGCATTGATTATATGAGATGTCTGGTGGCTCGCCGTGCGCCCTTTGATGGACGTTCATCAAACCGAACGCAGCACCCAGCGTGAAAGACGAGGCCCAGGAAGGCGTTTAAATCCGAGCTGCACCCACCCGGTGTTACACTGAAGGAAGAAGAGTTTCATCAAAAGCCTCTTCAAGCAGCGGGTTGCTCTCAAATCAGAACAAAAACAAACTGTCATCATTAAACTTGGCCACGGCTTCTTTCATCTCGGCTCTGGATGAAGAAGAAGAAAAAGTCGTGTCTGTCCTCCATTTCTCCCGTTGTCATGTAGGTCAACGTCAGCAAATCAGACGTGACACACATCAGGAGAAGAAATGCTGAGCTGCAGCCAGACGCAGAAGGGCCATCTGGACCCGTTGGCTGGCTCCGAAAGAGAGCGGCCACAGTCCTCCAGTACTATCAGCATGTGTGTGTGTGTGCGTGTGTGCGTGTGTGAGCGAGCACCTCCACAGCGCTGCATTGTGAAATCAGACTGCTGTCTGTGGTGTAACTCCTCATTGCTTTTTGCAGGCGCGCTTTGGAGAAGAATGCTAAAAGCCTCCGGGCGGCAGCTAACGCTTGTGACGTAAGCGTCAGAGAAGCGTTCCATCATGCCAGAAAAGGTTCTCGATGTGGCGGTGGCGAGAGCCAGCCAGAAAATCATCCCGTGTTCGAGCAGGTTCAGGCACGACACTGGCAGGTGATGGTGAAAGTGCGGCGTGACCTCACGTCACCACAACGCACGAGATGCACTTTAGCAGGTCAGCTATTTGAATTCCCTGCAATGTCACAATGGAGCTTCATCGCATCCTCCTCATCCTCCTGGACTGTCCATCTGTTCTCAGGAGAAGTATTCAAACGCCACTGGCGTCTGAGGTAAGGTGTATTTCTTAACCTTCACCGCCCCAAGGTGACTTTAAACCTGCAGGCAAAGGAGCGCTGCCTTTCCTGTAAACGCGGTGCGTGCCTTTTTCACTGGGGGCCAGTGTGAACGGATATAATGAAAACAAAATGGCAGCTTCTTTTCTCACGTTCCTGCGACCGCCGACAACAAACGCACCTGCCTCTTCAATCTGCACGGGACAATGCAAGCCGACTTCAAACAGCATCCGCCTGACACTCGCGCTTCCTCTGTGCAAAGCGTTTGTCCGACCAGCGTTCATCAGGCCGGGCTCGGGCATTGTGTTGCCACTTCCTCCAGCCCCTGGGTAATTGTCGGGACATGTGTCCCTCCAGAACACAACTTAGGAGCTATTAGTACCAGCTTCCTCCTGATGGCTAACGCACACCCATGGTGCGGCGCGGCGCTGCTCCAAACAGATGCTAAACTCATAAATCACGTTAAAACACCGCTTTATACATTTAAAAGTTTCGGTTGTAGGCAGAAAAGTAAACAAACATCACCAAACAGGAAGTGGTGCAAACACAGTCCAGTTCTTTATGGGGTTACATTTGTGACCTCCAGACGGAAGGAGAAGCCGAAGGATCTAAAAGAAAATCGTCATTTAAAAGGTGCATTTTGAGTTTTCTCAGGTTCCCTTTGCTTTGTGTGAAATAGCGCTCGTCTTTTCACTTCCAGGCCTCTTTTGAAACCAAATGCACGTAAACATAAACCACTTCTATAATTGATGGGCATTTTGCATGTTTCCACTAATCCTTTCAAGTTGGTCCTGCACATCCCCGAAGCAGCTATGATCCATCTCTCCTCCCTAACTGGCCCTCATCCCTCTCTCTTTCTATCTAATCCCAGACAAAAGGGAAATGGACACGCAATCCAAAAGTTGGATTTGTAAAGCGCTTGAACCACATCTAAGGGAGAGCCGGAATTAGTGAGAAAACACCGACTCAGAGCAGCGAAAGGGAACAACGACAACACTTCTCAGAAATCCACTAATGCCAGTCCCAGTTGAGAGGATACTGAAGACGGAAATGTGTATTTTCATCATGAGTTTGTCCAAAATAAACCGTGGAAACACAATTTCCCTCTGAAGCCCTTTGTCCTGACGCTGGGAGGACATGATCAAAGGTAACTTGATCACTTTCAGCCTTATGAGAGGATTGATCGCTCATGTGAACGAGAGGTGAAGACCTCAAACAAATTGCCATTACTACATGTTTGGACGCCGTGCCTTTCATGTGGGTGACGGGTCCTACCCGCTTCTTCAGGAGCCGCCAGCGAGGCACCAGGGTCTGATTTGGGAGCTGCTGACAAACAATGCCAGGGCCCGGTGCCATTTCCAGCTGTTTCCTCTCCAGCGAGGCCCATGCTGGAAGTGTCTTGTACTGATATACTTCCCTTTTAAAGGCTCATATTAAAGACAGCGCTGTTTATTATGACGGGTTTGAAGTAGGAACGTTTGAGAGGACTCAGAGTGCTGGTTTGCATTTGATGCCGGACCCACGGGGTCTGGAAGGCCAGGATCGTCCCGTTGCTCTGGGCTCACTCTCTTTTACTGCTTCACTCTCTGTCCGTCAGGCTGAAGTCAAGATGCTCCCCGAAGCTGAGAGTTACAATCGGCTGCCATCGTTGCACCGAATACCTTCACTGTCATTCTGGAAGCTTGGCTGTATCCCATATCCCAGCCCAGTGGGGAACGAAAAAGCCTCACGTCTGCAGCCGATGAGGAAGCGAGGCTACGGCCTGCCAGGAGAAGCTGGGCTAATTGAGGAGGTGTGGATGCAGGGCTAGATGGAATGAATGAATGACGAGTTCAAGCCAGGCAGGGCTGCTGGCTTCGTGCAGGGGGATTGGAGCTTCCTGGAAACATTGCCAGGAACCACACAAAGGTCGAACCGTTAAGTTTGAGTCAGTTTCAGCTTTCACCAACAAATGCTTGCAGGCCTTCTGCTTTGAGGCCCGTTCATGTTGTGCTCATGTGATTTACAATGGCAGTAAAGCAACATTATAATTCTCTTCTCAGTCAGGCTTGTTTGGAATTAAGAGTAGCTTCTCCACCTAGTGGCTAAATCTGAGACGTGGAAACCTCCCCACCTCATTGTCAATGCAGCCCAAGCAAAAAATAGGCCTTATACTTTCACACAAATAACTCCAAGCCAATCATTTGAAGTTCATCTATACGCCGCTAATGATGCTAATAAGGCTAATGACAAAGTGTATCTGCTTGCCTCCTTTCATCTCCCCTCCTTAGGACAGTGTTGAATGGATTTCAGCTTCTGAGGGAGGCGCGGTTCGCTTTGAAACGGTTGGGTCCTTGTTTTTTTCATCATGAGAGAGAAGGCAACTGGAGCAAGTGAGAGAACGCAGGAAGAGGATTGTTTGGAGTCAGAAGCACATTTCAAAGACTTCCCCAAAAACAGCCGAAGAAATCCGAGATGAAACCCGTTAATAAAGCGCCACACGGCAATAAATAATGCAACAAGAGGAAACAGCATGAAAGATCGTTTCATCTCCATATAGAGAGGAAGCAGGAAAGAAGCTGCAGGAATGTGTAACACGCACTTCTGCCGTCGAGACAATACTTTGTTGGACCTTCCTTTGAAACTTTGGTGTATTCGGTCAGAGCAGAAAGCTTTTTATTTTTATCGGCCTTAATGTCGGACAAGAGAAGGAGCTTTAATAAATCTGGGAACAGTGTAACTATTTTGAGCTTTGCCAATTGCCTGGTGTCTCTTCTTCCACAAACCGGCCTTCACTTGTGGTCTGACGTTCTCTTTACGAGCTCTCCCATGTTTTCCATCAACCCATGAATTCTTGACCACTTGAATAAGCCTCTGTTTCCTCATTCAATTCTTGTGACTGAGTATAATCTCGTGATGTGTGTGAGATAACAGATATTTTGGATCCCAAAGGGAAATCCCTGCCCGAGTGTTTCATCCTTGTAGAAAAGCCTCGGAGGATGTTGAGCATATTTAATAGCATGTAGCAAATTCATGTTAATTAGCGTATTGAGTGATGTCATGCTGCGTGTACCTGAGTTATCCTGAGCATGCGCAGTAGTAAATAAATGGTCTGAGTTTCGTTTCCCGGATGAGATACAGTGGAGTTGTGCTGTCCTTCTTTTCTCCGTGAATATTAAGTTAGAACCACCTGGTGACTGCCACACGCAAGAACTGCTGCAGGATGGCAAACGCTACAGGTTATGGGCCCAGTAATGCAAGCCAGAGATGGTTCAGACTTTTATTCGACGGCGACGAGAAAAGTTACGAGCTCTGGGAAACGCGGTTCTTGGCGCACATGGAGTTACGCGGCCTCAGAAGAGTTATCTCAGAAGACCCGGAGATAAGTGAGGAAGACGCGCCGAAGAACGGAGAGGCATATGCGGAGCTGGTGCAATGCCTGGACAACAAGAGCCTGTACCTGATAATGAGGGACGCGAAACGCGACGGGAGAAAAGCGCTGGAGATCCTCCGCGAGCATTACGCGGGAAAGGACAAACCCCGCGTCGTGAGTTTATACTGTGAACTTTCCTCGCTCCATAAAGCTAGCAACGAAACTGTCACTGACTATATCATCAGAGCAGAGACGATATTCACGTCATTGAGAAGAGCAGACGAGCACATTAGTGACGGGCTGCAGATAGCCATGGTCGTTAAGGGGCTGCCCGACGCATACAAGCCGTTCGTCGTGCACATCACCCAGACCAATGACGCTGTAACGTTCGGCGAGTTTAAAACGAAACTGCGAAGTTATGAGAGCACTGAGAAATATGGGAAGGGTGACGTGAATGTTGAAGAAGACAATGTGATGAAGACTAGCGGGGCAGCAAGGCCACGAGGAAGAGGAAGAGGAAAGAAAACGGACCTCGCTGATGTCGAGTGTTACGCATGCGGTAAAAGGGGACACATGGCCAGATTATGTCCTGATGAATACCAGGCGAGGAGAGAGGAACGGAAATGGGACACGCCACAGCGAGGAAGGGGGCGCGGTCGCGGTCGAGGACGAGGACGGGACCAGGTGAAGAAAGCGGATGGAGAAATGGAGGCAGAGCCTGCTTCTTTCTGTTTCTTCAGGATGAGTGACTGTCCCACTCAAAGAGGAGACAAAAAGGGTCTCATGGTCGACTGCGGCGCCACAACACACATGATCAACGACGCCACGAAGTTCAAAACGGTGGACAAGAGCTTCAAACCCGAGGACCACATGATCGAGCTTGCTGACGGATCAAAGGTGAGCGGAATGGCAAAGATGAGGGGAGACGCTGAAGTCTGCTTGCTGGACAGCGAGGGACGACGCGTGACAACAAGGCTTAAGCAAGCGCTCTACATCCCATCGTTCCCGCAAAACATATTTTCTGTCAAAGCAGCAACAGCCAACGGAGCAGAGGTTCGCTTCAAGGACGGTGATGACTGGCTGGTCCACAAAGATGGCACCAAATTCAAGGTGGATGTGTATGGTAGGCTGTATTACCTTAGCACAGTAGAGGTTGAAAATGTTGATGAAGCGTGTGGTTGTCATGATATTCAGACGTGGCATAAAATACTTGGTCATTGCAATTTTGATGATGTGGCAAAATTAGAAAAGGTTGTTGAAGGGATGTCAATAAAAGGGAAACATGACAAGAACAACCAAAGCTGTGAAATATGCACACAGGGCAAGTTCACACAGAGTAGAAACAGAGAGGCAGACGCTAAAGCTACGACAGTACTAGAGCTAGTACACACAGACTTATGCGGCCCTATAGAACCAGCAGATAAAGATGGGTACAGATATGCAATATCATTTACTGATGATTACAGTGGGATGATTTTTCCATACTTTATTAAAGCAAAGAGTGACACGGCAAAAGCTACAGAAAAATTCATAGCAGATGTAGCTCCACACGGAAAGATAAAGTGCATAAGGTCTGATAACGGTACAGAATTCACCGGGCAGGAGTTCCAGTCTTTACTGAGGAGGAACGGGATAAGGCACGAGACGAGTGCGCCCTACTCACCTCATCAGAATGGAACTGCTGAAAGAGGCTGGAGAACCTTATTTGAGATGTCACGATGTATGCTATTGGAGAGTAGCCTCCCAAAGCAGCTCTGGACATATGCTGTACAGACAGCAGCTCAAATCCGGAACAGGTGCTACAGCAAGCGGCTGGAGCAAACACCTTACCGTGTTTTCACAGGAAAAACACCTAACCTGTCCAACATGAAAGTATTCGGCTCTGAGTGCTACACATACAAGCAGGATAAAAAGAAGCTAGATTCCAGGTGTGATAAGGGAATTTTTATTGGCTATGATAAATACAGTCCAGCATATAATGTGTATTATCCTGAGACAGGAAAAGTCCTAAAACATAGGCTGGTAAAATTCATCACTAAAAGTAGCGCAGATAGCCACACTCAGACAGACTGTGATATGGGGGACGACCTGGAGCGTTATGGTAATACACCACAAGAGGTCGCCAACCAGGGTCAGCCTAAAGAGAGTACAGAGTCTCGTGTTGAGGTGACTGCTGAGGCAGGTCCGACCCAGACAGATAGCACTCAGGGAGAAAGGAGGTATCCTAAAAGGCAGAGAAAGGCTCCAGAATATTTAAAGGAGTACCAGTGTAAAGCTGAGTGTAATGATGACGAATGTGAAAATGTAGATTATTTCTACAGGGTGATTTATGACATGCCTAAAACATTTAAAGAGGCAATGGACTCTAAGAAGTCAAAAATGTGGGCTGATGCGATGAAAGAGGAGATGAACTCTTTAGCAGAGAATGTGTGAGAAAGTGAAAGAAAGCCCTGAAGGATCTGAGACTTTTAAAGCCAGATATGTCGCAAAAGGATACGGTCAAGTGGAAGGGATTGACTATGTTGAAACTTTTTCACCGACAGCCAACATGACCTCCGTCCGAGCGCTGATGCAGGTCGCTGTACAGGAAGACCTCACCTTGCATCAAATGGATGTAAAGACTGCTTACCTCCATGCTCCAATGGACTGTGAGGTATATATGGAGCAACCTGAAGGTTTTGAGGTAACATCAAAAACTGGAACATGTTACTGCATGATCACCTTACAGAGAATGGTTTCGTACAAAATGATGCCGATCATTGTGTCTACAACAGAAAATCTGAGAACGAGAAAGTAATTCTGTTAGTGTGGGTGGATGACTTAATCATCGCGGTGAGTAACAACACCTTACTCAGTGATGTGAAAGATATGTTGAAGAGAAGGTTTAAGATGAAAGATATGGGTCCACTTAAACACTTTCTGGGAATTGACTTCAAACAGAGTGAAGGGAAAATATCTATCGAGTACTGCCCTACTGCAAACATGGTTGCTGATGTCTTCACTAAGCCGGTGACAAAGGCTACGTTTGAGAAGTTCAAAGGGTATTTGTTTGGAGAATAAAGTGAACTGGCAGATGTAAATGTTTTGAAGTTTTGTAGAACACTGTCAGTATGCCAAAATGTTCATTTTGGAGTTATGTTTTGTTTTTGTTTGCTGCTATAGAGAGCTATACACATGTATTTGAGTGAGAGTGTTGAGCATATTTAATAGCATGTAGCAAATTCATGTTAATTAGCGTATTGAGTGATGTCATGCTGCGTGTACCTGAGTTATCCTGAGCATGCGCAGTAGTAAATAAATGGTCTGAGTTTCGTTTCCCAGATGAGATACAGTGGAGTTGTGCTGTCCTTCTTTTCTCCGTGAATATTAAGTTAGAACCACCTGGTGACTGCCACACGCAAGAACTGCTGCAGGATGGCAAACGCTACAGAGGAAGCGCATCATCGCTTAAGAATTACAAGCATTGAAAGACGAACAAGCGATCGACAGCGGCATCGATGCTGGACTAACACCTGCATTTAAGTCGCTTTCACACCAGAGACGTTTGGTCCGCTTTAAATGGACCAGAGTTTGTTTCCTCGGACGGTCCGCTTCGTTTGGGCAGGTCTGAAACTCCCCACCCAAAATAGTTCCGTTCACCAGCCAGCCGGTGGCAAAGGTCAGAGCTCAAACCAACCAGAAAGCAGAAACAAACAGATTTCATTGTGCACTCTCTGTTAAAGGAGGAGATATCGTGGTGGGGGCTTCCAGGAGCGGAGAAGGGGGCTTCCGTCGTGACTGGAAATAAAGCCTGGGGCTATTATCATTGACAGCATTCTGAGAGCACACATCTCCACCAGGGCAACTTGGTTTCCTCATTATAACCTGTTGGGCAGATCAGAAGAGCACTCAGCTTCTCACCTGCCCCAGCCATTCAATCCCTTTGGAAAGTTTCAGGCTGCCCAATGAAACAGCCTCAAGAAGAATAGTGTATAATAGTTTGTTCGCCTCTCTCCCGAATCCAATGGATGGATTATGGTTCTTCCAAAAATCTTATTGCAAAATGTGCCCAAATCTTGTTTTCCAGCAGCTCGTCTCTTACCAGGATGGCCTCGAGATCAGCGCCTGCATCCGCCCCGTTATCCAGCACTCTTCTACCAACCGCAGAGCGAGCAGCAAGATTGACCACAACAGTACTTTCTATCATTAGTCATCTTTATTTTACACAATCATTTTTTTTATTATTATTTGTGTACTAAATTAAACATGCCATGCTCTGGATGTCATTTTAGTTTCGTGTTTTTTCATTGTGAAAATCACCATTAAATGAAATGAAAGATCATGTTGAAGAGCGTTTGCTGGTGAGAGGTCTGTTGAACTCCACTGCCCCCATGTGGCCACAGAGAGTAACATCAGGCAGGAGGTGGTTGGCTAATCATCCATCCATCCATCTTCTTGTAGATGAGACAACTTCAATCATCGACAGCCGCTTTATCTGCCTGGGGGGGGGGGGGGGGGGGGGTGTCACTGGTCTACTGGAGCCTGTCCCAGCTGACGACTGATGGGCCTCTTGTGTGAGGCAACAGCGCTACACACTGCACCACAATACCTGTGCTTAATCAATCAATCATTTAACTAGAAAAGCACTCAGAGAACAGACCCCCCCCCCCTACCTGGATCTACACCGTCCACATGGTGATCTGGATCAGCACCAGAAGGTTCTAGATTGTTCCTGGTATCTTTATACACCAACCATGAAAAGTGAAACTGAATCAGAGTTGATGAGTATTTTTAATTGATTTTTAATCAATAAATGAGTTTTAATGTTAAAATTGAATATCTTTTCCTGACCTCATGCTGGATCAGATCCAGGTTTGGTGGTGAGATAGAGACCCCATCACCAAAATTCCTGGTAACATTCCCTGAAAATGTACCCTTTTGAGGTATCGGACGTGCGGACAAATAAACGACATAACATTAGAACATAAACCCCATAACATGCAAAAATAAATAATAACACCAAATAAACAATATTCATGTCAGTTAGTATCATAAAGATTTTTATTGAAGAGCAACAAATGGCATTGCTGAAAAGGAAAGTATTTGAGATGTTTAATTTCAATTTCATCTCTAAACAAACAGACAGGTGTGTGGATGTGTTCCGTTATAATATAACCGCCAACGTTACAGGAGCTTCATTATGGATCAGGAGCCTCACTATGGATCAAAAAATTGGATCCAGAAGACAGTCTGGTTCACCACCAACCCTAATGTGTTGCTCCTTGGGCCGGGCCGTACTTCTGGGCAAACCAAAGGTGGTTAGATCTTCATAATGGCATCACTATTTGTCTCCAGTCCCAGGCTCACTCCTGAACTGCGATATGAAGTTGTAGATCCTTGTGCTGTACGGGACAAAGTCTTTCTTGTAGATGACGACGGTTTTTATGTAATCGCCTTGGTAGACAACTTGATATGGATCGTCCGGCTCATTCTCCTCTTCTTCTTCTTTTTTCACTACATTGATGGAGTAGCATAACAAATTATTTACTAGATTGACCAAACAGCATCTCTTCACAGTAGTAGCAACTCCTACTGATCGTTTTTGTTAATAATTTGGTGGACAAATGTCGCAAAATAATAAATAGTGTATTAAGTAACGTCTTATTACTGTTCCCCTGTAGCTGTAACAGTAACGCTAGGAGGTGCTTTAGCCTTGAGATAGCATGTTTCATGTTAGCTAGTAGCGTTTCTAGTAAAAACTAAGACAAATGGAACCGAATCAAATCAACTTGTTATATTAGCAATTAGCCCTTGAGAAATGCTACGCACCTGGCGCGTCCTCCAAACGACCTGTGGCTTTTAGGTATCCGTATGAGCCGATCATTGTCCAGATGCCAAGTGCGTAAACTAGAGACACCTTTGTGTTCCACTTCACCAGATTATTGAACTTCATGACTGGAAGGTCCTCCGCGAAATGGGCTTAATCCACAAGCGTTTAGATTTCTAGCGAACGTAAACAGAGCGACGCCATGACAGAAACCCGGACGTAGTTTTCCCTCCGCTTCCTTCTTCTTGTTTTTTAATGTTGGCAGCATTACCGCCTCCTACTGGACTGGAGTGGAAACCGGGGAAAACGCCATTCTCTCCATGAATCGCTTTCCAACAGCCCGTGATTAACTGTTTCTGGTTGCTTACAGTGTGAATGTAGGCCCGTTGAATGTCTTCCTGTTTTATGCGGTGTATAATTTAGTTTTATAGTTTCTGACCAGATTCTGTATATTGTAAATGTGTCTTCCTGCGTTTTTGTCATCCCAGCGTGCCTGCAAAATGTTGTTGCTTGATAATTGTTTTGAACTCCATTTTAAATCTGTACGTTTATTATGTTTGATTAAATTATTGCCAGCTTGATTTTCCAGACTGAACGGTTGTGGAAAACTAATACTGTCTGAGCTATTGTGATTATGTTTATGTTGCCTTCCTCCCCTTTATAAAGCTCATATTTCAGCTTCTTTGGAACCATCTGTGGATATGAATATTTTATTAGAAACGCGTTGATTGATACGGTTTGGTTGTGTTGGTAAGATGAGATAGAGCTTTATTAATCCCGAAGGAAATTCTGATTCCAGGTTGCAAAAAATATAGAAAAATAAAAAATATATAAGCAACTGAACAGAATAAAAATAACAATAACAACAATATGAAATGGCGAAAGAACACAAAATAGGTGAAAATCTAAATATAAAATGTCAAGGAGTAAAAAGTAAAGTCCAGATGATATGTCAGGATGAAATAGAAAAGTCTGGCCTGTACTAAATTTGTCTTTGATTTTCAGTAATTCGTTTTTTAATAGTTTGAACAGACAAATCCACAAATTATCCACGTTACCATTTGGGATATTTCTGAAGTCACACATTTTTATCCTCACGTGCGTGCGTGTACACAAGAGTAAGAGAGCAGGTGTGTCAACATCAGTAACATGCGCGTGTGTGCTCGTGAGAAAGAGAGAGAGAGTGAGAGAGCGCGTTCATTGATTGACTGATTACCGGAGCTCGAGCCCCGCGCGCTTTACCGACCCCGGGCTAACGGGGATCCCGAGCGCCGCTCCCGGTGCCGCCTCAGCGCCAGCGGACATGGATTAACTGTCTTCTCGCTGCACGAGGAAGGTGCGGCTTCTTTTTGCGGTGCTTTTTGAAGTTTCGTCCAGAACGGTCGGGACGGCTCGCTGTGCGCTCAGGAGGGGATTGGCGCGGAGACGCCCGCTGCTCGGTAAGGTCCGTGCAGCCCGGCACCGTGCAGCCGCTCCATCCCACCGGCGACCGGATGATCCAAACAGATTTTAGATTAGGAGAAATTGTATTTCTTTTTATTGACCGGCTTCATGTTCATTCAAATAGATCAAAAACCAAAACCAAAATAGTCCCAGAGATCTGCGTTAAAGGTCTGCTGCAGAAAACAACAAGAGAACAGCCTGCAGATAATCCCACTTTGGCCAGGCGTGATTTCTACACGAGCAGTCCGGAGCGTCCCAGCCAGAGGACCAGACGGGCGGAGGTTCCCTCACCCACAGCCGACCTGTTCATTGCGTTGTGTGTGTGTGTGTGTGTGTGTGTGTAACACACAATGTTAACTATCCTGAGTCCGTTTTACCATCCGTCACACACACACACTATCCGTCACACAGACACACACCATCCGTCTCACACACTGTGACACACACTATCCGTCACACACACACACTATCCGTCACACAGACACACACCATCCGTCTCACACACTGTGACACACACAATCCATCACACAACCACTCACCATCCGTCACACACACACACTATCCGTCACACAGACACACACCATCCGTCTCACACACTGTGACACACACTATCCGTCACACACACACACTATCCGTCACACAGACACACACCATCCGTCTCACACACTGTGACACACACTATCCGTCACACACACACTATCCGTCACACAGACACACACCATCCGTCTCACACACTGTGACACACACTATCCGTCACACACACACACACAATCCGTCACACAACCACTCACCATCTGTCACACACACACACGCCATCCGTCACACACACACACAATCCGTCACACAACCACACACACACCATCCGTCACACAGACTAACACCATCCGTCTCACACACACACTATCCGTCACACACACACACCATCCGTCACAAACACACACACCATCCGTCACACAGACTAACACCATCCGTCTCACACACACACTATCCGTCACACACACACACCATCCGTCACACACACACACCATCCGTCTCACACACACACTATCCGTCACACGCACACACACACAATCCGTCACACAACCACTCACCATCCGTCACACACACACACAATCCGTCACACAACCACGCACACACCATCCATCACACACACACACACCATCCGTCTCACACACACACACTATCCGTCACACACACACACCATCCGTCACACAGACACACACTCCAGATCATTTTGTTGAATCATGCTTCAACCTCAACACAGTGTGTCGATGCTGAAAGATGCTCAACCTGCTGCCTGTCGGACGGACCCTGAAATATGTGTACTGTCTACACGGTTGTGTACTGGTTCTTGTGTACTGGGTGTTGTTTACTGGTTGTTGTGTACTGGTTCTTGTGTACTGGTTCTTGTGTACTGGGTGTTGTTTACTGGTTGTTGTGTACTGGGTGTTGTTTACTGGGTGTCATGTACTGGGTGTCGTGTACTGGTTCTTGTGTACTGGTTCTTGTGTACTGGGTGTTGTGTACTGGGTGTTGTTTACTGGGTATCGTGTACTGGTTGTCGTGTACTGGTTGTTGTGTACTGGGTGTTGTGTACTGGGTGTCGTGTACTGGATCTTATGTACTGGTTGTTGTGTACTGGTTGTTGTGTACTGGGTGTTGTTTACTGGTTGTTGTGTACTGGGTGTTGTGTACTGGGTGTTGTTTACTGGGTGTCATGTACTGGTTGTTGTGTACTGGTTGTTGTGTACTGGGTGTTGTTTACTGGGTGTCGTGTACTGGTTGTTGGGTACTGGGTGTTGTGTACTGGGTGTTGTGTACTGGGTGTTGTTTACTGGTTCTTGTGTTCTGGCTGTTGTGTACTGGTTGTTGTGTACTGGGTGTTGTTTACTGGGTGTCATGTACTGGTTGTTGTGTACTGGTTGTTGTGTACTGGTTGTTGTGTACTGGTTCTTGTGTTCTGGCTGTTGTGTACTGGCTGTTGTGTACTGGTTGTTGTGTACTGGCTGTTGTGTACTGGTTGTTGTGTACTAGTTGTTGTGTACTGGGTGTCATGTACTGGTTCTTGTGTACTGGTTCTTGTGTACTGGTTGTTGTGTACTGGGTCTTGTTTACTGGGTGTCGTGTACTGGTTGTTGTGTACTGGTTCTTGTGTTCTGGCTGTTGTACATGACGAGAGAGGCAGGAATATGGAACCAGCTGCGTTCTGATGCCGTCCAGGTTTTACTAATTGATGTTATATTTAGACGAGGCTCCATTTTTCATGCTTTGTATTTGTCAAGTTTAATCCTGAGTTCGGAGCGCCCTTTGTGCAGAGCATGTCTGTACTCCTTCAGACACACGAGGCGCTTTTGTAACTTAATGTGTTTTAACGTGTGTGCATCGCAGGATGTAAATCTGTTTCCCCTACAGAGCATCGGCAGATGTGAATGCCAGAAACCGGTTTCCAAGCCGCTCTACAGGGGTCTGAACGGTTGCAGGCCGATCCCTGTCTCCTTCCAGTTCGGCTTCATCCTGAAGACTTTTCTGACGACAGCAGAAATATTTTTCTGATTCTTTTTATAAGCCCAGGAGAGGCTGTCCATCTGGTCTTATTAGCTGGATGCAGATGATAAAGCGATGCAGGAATGCTGACTCAGCAAACGATCTGCTGTCCAGAAACCTGGACACAACTCAGATGCAGTTGTTTTTATTTTACACTTTGTTTTAGACTATTTCTGCGCATTGTCGTCTTTGGAATCCTGATTAACTTTGAACTTCCTATTTAATTCCGATGACGCAACAAAACCGGTGTCTGTGTGTTGAAGAGGAGACACAGGTTGTGTGACCCTGGGTTCATGTGATGTGTGTTTCTATTGGCGGATCATCTCACGGAAGATGGAGGAGAACTAACAGTCTTAGCAACCTTTGATATGCATGAATGGATCGGATTCGCTGATGCCCTATTTTCACGTTAGCCAGAAACATCCATTCACTGAAAACGAATGTGTTCCCTGAATCAGACCAACCTCCTGCTCCCTGAGACCAAAGGCTAAGTGTGTGTGTGTGTGTGTGTGTGCGCGTGTGTGTTTGAGACTTTGATTAGAGCTGCTAATTGGATTCAGGTCCAGATTATAATCCAGAGCTGGGTGATTCAAAATATTTCTTGTATCACAATAAACCTTGTTCTAGTGTTATTGATTTCACACAGAAGTCTGTGGACGACGCGGCGGCGGCCTGTGTTCTGTGATGCCGAAGCACTTAACACATACAGCGCTGAACAAAGTTAAATTCAACACATCGAATTTCTATAATCTGAAGAGATTATATACGCAAACAGAACAGTTCAATTCAAATTTCAGGCAACATTCGTCCACTTTCACGAAAACCCACTCGTCGTCTAGGAGACAGGAAATATTTTGCAATAGTAAGTTACACCTGTGTGCAAAGTAATTAAGACTAATGCTAAAATGTCTTTAAACTAGTAAATAAGTTCAAACAACTCATCAGTACAGGTGAACAGAATTTATGTTCATAGGTTATTTGGATTGTGAACTTGCGTTGCCAAATTGATTGAAGCGATTTAAATAAAATCATGTCAATTTGCAGAAATCAGTAAAACTAGTCTAAAGGTAATGGATTGCAGCAACCAGTGAATCCAACTTGAGTTTTAAAGTTGAAGCAGGTCTGTTACTTTCATGGTGTACTTGTTAACCTCATCAAAGTTTTAGATGTTCACAGGTTTATGGATATTTGCTGTGTAACTGGTGGTTTATAGCATGTTTATAGCATGTTTATAGCAGGTGTCACAGCTGCTGTCTATATTGATCTCGTTCTGTGAAATTATAATTAAACTCAAATATTACAAAATCAAACTGTCTGGACTGTGGCGAGGAGGAGGAGGAACGCCATACCGAAGCACAGTCACGACCGTGATGCCTTTAAGCAAGGCTTCAGCCTCAAAGGGCGTCGAAACCCCAACTATCGACCCCTAATAATAACCGACACCCAGATGTGATACATTCTGCATGTTCTTTCATGTCCTCTGGGTTCCCCTGCGCTCTCTCTCTCTCTCTCCTGCATGTCTGTTAGTTGTTCCTGCTGGATTGAAGCGTTGCATTATCCAGATGCATTATTGATGCATGCAGCACTCTGACTAACGGGCACACAAACTCCAGCCACTCATTCACATATTACTCATGAAATCGAACCTATTGTTGCACATGGGCTCACACACACAGCCGCTAAGGGCTTATGCCTCCGCTTGTCCCTTAAGGCGAATGGATGCAACATAAAATAGAGGAGAGCATCACATCAGCGTGTTGCTTTTTCCTTACAGACGAAGCATTCATCCTTCTTGAAAGGAGCCGGTCTAAAATGAAGCGCTTCACAGGTAGCCACACGCTGAGCTAACAGCGTAGCATGCTATGCCTGTAGAACAGCCGGTAGTGCTTTTGGAGGAGCTGCAAGAAACTCTTTCAACATATTTAGCTAAAGAGCAGTTAGAAGAGAGATATCTTGAGCCGCAGGAAGACACAGCGGAATTATCACAGCGGAAAGTACTGATGGGTAACAATGTGGATAGCTGGGGAGGCGTGGGGGGGGGCGTTCCAGCATCTCTTGACCAGGGCTTTGTCAGGGCCTCATTAAATATGGATGATGTTTGGGGCAGAGCTGGGGCAAGTGGGACTCCACCGGCGGCACCGGCGCCCCGAGCAGGCCCGTCCCGCTGCAATGGGGGGCCTGCTGTCTTTATCATCTCGCCCGCCTCCGTCGTGCCTCCATTTCCTCTCTTTTACCTATCTATATAAATATCTATCTGCCTTTCTGCATACCTATTTTATAAATAAGACTATTTTAGAGGAATGATTCAGACTACAACAATGTGAAATCGCCTACACAGCGAATCCCAACCTATAATTCTGGCTTTTGCCCCCCAGGAGATGGAGACTCGATCGTCACTCTGGTCCTCTGCTGCAGAACAATGGATGGAGAGAAAGCAGCGCTGCCTGATCCGTGAGGCAGAGAGCCGGTACGTGTGTCTGTCAGCGCTTCCAAGTCACTCTGCAAAAACACAAACACGGGGGGGAGTGAAACGGGCAAACAGGGAATATGTTTTTTATAGATGTAACCGTGGGTTACCTGAAACACACCTGGAAGGTGGAGGTGAAGCTCAGGCTAATCTGGCTCAGCGGGCGTGACGCACAAAAATTCTGTCACAGCCTGCAGACACACTGTAATCCCATTTGTCTTCCCTGTGCCTTCAGAGCATTATACACACAGTGTGTATCACACTGTAAGTAATGCATGCTGTACTCAATACGATTTGGAGGAAACGCACTTCCTGTTTGGAACGTGCCGGCTGCGCCTGGGCGCTGCGTTGGTTGCTGGACTCCCCCAGTCATCCCGACTATTAAATAAATATTCAATAAAGAGCCGGGAGATAGCTGGGAAGCTCGTCCCTCCTCGATTTGAAGGAGAACTGGCTCTGGCGTTCTTTATAGACATAACAGGAAGGAGGATAACAAAGGTGTGCATTAATTTAACCCTTCTGCACTAATACAGAGCGTAATCAGGGGTGATGCAAACATGCAACATTATCTTAACAGGAAAGTATGTATTTATTATGACTGGACGTTGACATTGGGATAATTGTAACGGGCCGCGTCATGTGACCTGAGGCCGTAAGCTCACACAGACTTTGATCACATCACAGGATTCTCTAACATTATGAGACAGTTTTCTTCACTTTGCCTCTTTATTTTGCTCAAAATGCCCTTCCAAATGTCACCGCCCTGGTGGAGGCTTCTCTACTTAATCATTACACTTCCTCCACCTTTATTCAGCGTGACTCCCGCAGTTTCATATTGTTTGGTCCAAATCACTAGTAAATTATTCATTTTAATGAAGGCTTTATTGCAGCACGTCTTTATGTGTTTTTGTAATCATACTTTCATATGTACGGGTCATTTTGATGCGTGTGTAGAAAAAAATAGGTTTAATCATCAAGAAAGAACAGACAGGTGGCAATAACAATTAGCTATCATCAGCAACAAGATATTTAATGAATACATACATGTATATATCATTTATATGTATTATATTTATTTTGTGCATCAAAGGGTTGCACAAGGAAAAGTGAAGCATTTCAAATATCGTGTGCACTTTCAGCGTATGGGTGCAATGTGCAAAGAATATGGAGAGAGTGAAAAGAGAGTGAAAGAGTGCAGCAGGAAAAGCTTCATGCGGGCGGGGCGGGGCGGAACAATGTGCTGATGCAGCCGATCATTCAGCGTCTGTCGGTGTGTGTTTCTCTGCTCAAACGCAGCCTCACCATTAAAGGAAACGTCCAAACCTAAAACGCCCCCGTACTGTTTTACAGCAGAGTCATTCCGCCACGCCAGAGGCCAAATCTATTTATTCAACGCTATCCGAGTAAATCAGAGGCGTTGATGCTGTCAAAATCAAAGATGAGGCAGAGAAAGCAAAATTAGAGCTGGCATTCAGCGAGGGAGGATTTCCTTTGAGCTCCATTCATGCTGCTTTGTTATCGGCACAGAGAACTGAATTAACACATGTAAGAAATGTGATTCCTCCCTCAACCATCGGTAATCTAATAGAGAGAGGAGGAGGAGAGACAGGGGAAGGGGGGGCTCTGCAACCAGTGATGCTCCATGAAGAGCCAGAGTGGAACGGAATCCAAATTCACATCACGGACAAGAACGTAGAAACTCTGTGGATCAGATTGAGTAGAGTTCAGTTATTATGAACCTTTAAAGGGGCTGGGATGCTCAACATGCTAAAGGGAGCCAGTAAACGTGCATCCGAGCTCAAAGGGCGGAAACCGAGGTATAAACATGAGAGCCGACAGAGGTCCAGAGCTCGTCTCTGATACGCGTGTGTGTGTGTGTGTGTGTGTGTGTGTGTGTGTGTGTTACTGCTTCTTCGTGTGTGCATCATTGCCCTTCATGCGTCGGAGAGTCGGTTGTGTTATTCTGACCCGAACAAACCCAAGTGCGCTGCTGCATTGGGCCGCTGTAACCCGAGACGGCTCATGCTGTGAACACACAGACAGGAAGTGATAGGAGGTGAGCGGCAGATAGACTGAGGGAGGCGGTAGAGGGGTATATCCTCAGACAGATGGATGGGTAATGTGCTTAGGGCTCCAGATCCCCCAGGAGGCACTGCTCTCTGGATGTGTCATCACTAAGCCTCTTACCTCCTATCACACTTGTTTTCTATCCTCCTCACATTTAGTTGTCTTCTCCTGTTTGATCATGCCCCATCTGATCCTCCTCTCCTCTCCTCTCCTCTCCTCTCCTCTCCTCTCCTCTCCTCTCCTCTCCTCTTCTCTCCTCTTCTCTTCTCTTCTCTTCTCTTCTCTTCTCTTCTCTTCTCTTCTCTTCTCTTCTCTTCTCTTCTCTCCTCTCCTCTCCTCTCCTCTCCTCTCCTCTCCTCTCCTCTTCTCTTCTCTTCTCTTCTCTTCTCTTCTCTTCTCTTCTCTTCTCTTCTCTTCTCTCCTCTCCTCTCCTCTCCTCTCCTCTCCTCTCCTCTCCTCTCCTCTCCTCTTCTCTTCTCTTCTCTTCTCTTCTCTTCTCTTCTCTTCTCTTCTCTTCTCTTCTCTTCTCTCCTCTCCTCTCCTCTCCTCTCCTCTCCTCTCCTCTCCTCTCCTCTCCTCTCCTCTCCTCTCCTCTTCTCTTCTCTTCTCTTCTCTCCTCTGAGATCCGTCACTCAGACGTTCATTAAATTAGGTGTCTATTATCATCATTCATCTGTTCTTACAATCACTGATTCATTGATCAGATTTATCCCCTGACTTAAAAGTGATGGGGGTGGGGGGTTATTCATCTACTCAGGTCCCAAACTTTAGCCATCTATCCACGTTCCTGCTGCTGACGGGAGTTGCTGCATCCTTTCTCAGCTTATTGTTGAGGACTGTTAATTAATGTCAGTCATCCAAATCCTTTAAAAAAAAAAAGACATTCGGTCGCGAGAGGAAATCAAATCATAAAGTAGAACCTCCGTGTTAAACGTTATCAGCAGCCTGTGGTCGTGAGGTCAGAGGTGACACCGATGACAACCTTAACGTGTGTGTGTGTGTGTGTGTGTGTGTGTAAGCTGATACGGCATTAGCCAGACTACCGCAGGCGTCCATAGACCCATTAGCACGCAGCTGCTGTACGGATACATGTTTTAGCCTGTCTGAAACACGCGTTCATTACGTCCACCAACCTCCAGGTCAACAACCGACGAGCGACGGCCTCACAACAAACACAACAGGGACACACTTAAAGGGACCCGGTTGTAATTAATGATTAGGAATGAATGATATTGATGTTTACTGAGAGTTCTGGCTTGTAGCGGTTGGAGAGCTAAGAGCCCATTAAGCTACATGGAGTCATCAGTGTCCTACCGACCATCCTAGTGTGTGTGTGTGTGTGTGTGGTGGGGGGGGGGGGGGGGGGGGTCTCTTTTCACTATTGTATTTTCTGATTGATCAGAACCATTTGATAAATTTGACCTTTGCCCGCTCCGTAGGTAAATGGAGGTGCAGGACAGAAGTTGCTCCCCGTCCCGTAGGACCAGTCGGGTGGAGCAGGTGGTGGGGCGATGGCTGAGGCGGTCGAGAGACCTCGGCAGCAGGTCTCACTCTCTCAGCAGGTAAACCCACGGAATGGACTTTTTACTCCTGTGTTCTAGATTAGTCCTACTACTGCAGTACTACTGTGTTCTGGATTAGTCCTACTACTGCAGTACTACTGTGTTCTGGATTAGTCCTACTACTGCAGTACTACTGTGTTCTGGATTAGTCCTACTACTGCAGAACTACTGTATTCTGGATTAGTTCTACTACTGCAATACTACTGTGTTCTGGATTAGTCCTACTACTGCAGTACTACTGTGTTCTGGATTAGTCCTACTACTGTATTCTGGATTAGTCCTACTACTGCAGTACTACTGTGTTCTGGATTAGTCCTACTACTGCAGTACTACTGTGTTCTGGATTAGTCCTACTCCTGCAGTACTACTGTATTCTAGATTAGTCCTATACTACTGCGGTACTGCTGTGTTCTGGATTAGTCCTACTACTGCAGTACTACTGTGTTCTGGATTAGTCCTACTACTGTATTCTAGATTAGTCCTATACTACTGCGGTACTGCTGTATTCTGGATTAGTCCTACTACTGCAGTACTGCTGTGTTCTGGATTCATCCTACTCCTGCTGTACTACTGTATTCTGGATTAGTCCTACTACTGCAGTACTACTGTGTTCTGGATTAGTCCTACTACTGCAGTACTACTGTGTTCTGGATTAGTCCTACTACTGCAGAACTACTGTATTCTGGATTAGTTCTACTACTGCAATACTACTGTGTTCTGGATTAGTCCTACTACTGCAGTACTACTGTGTTCTGGATTAGTCCTACTACTGTATTCTGGATTAGTCCTACTACTGCAGTACTACTGTGTTCTGGATTAGTCCTACTACTGCAGTACTACTGTGTTCTGGATTAGTCCTACTACTGCAGTACTACTGTGTTCTGGATTAGTCCTACTCCTGCAGTACTACTGTATTCTAGATTAGTCCTATACTACTGCGGTACTGCTGTGTTCTGGATTAGTCCTACTACTGCAGTACTACTGTGTTCTGGATTAGTCCTACTACTGTATTCTAGATTAGTCCTATACTACTGCGGTACTGCTGTATTCTGGATTAGTCCTACTACTGCAGTACTGCTGTGTTCTGGATTCATCCTACTCCTGCGGTACTACTGTATTCTGGATTAGTCCTACTACTGCAGTACTACTGTGTTCTGGATTAGTCCTACTACTGCAGTACTACTGTGTTCTGGATTAGTCCTACTACTGCAGAACTACTGTATTCTGGATTAGTTCTACTACTGCAATACTACTGTGTTCTGGATTAGTCCTACTACTGCAGTACTACTGTGTTCTGGATTAGTCCTACTACTGTATTCTGGATTAGTCCTACTACTGCAGTACTACTGTGTTCTGGATTAGTCCTACTACTGCAGTACTACTGTGTTCTGGATTAGTCCTACTACTGCAGTACTACTGTCTTCTGGATTAGTCCTACTCCTGCAGTACTACTGTATTCTAGATTAGTCCTATACTACTGCGGTACTGCTGTGTTCTGGATTAGTCCTACTACTGCAGTACTACTGTGTTCTGGATTAGTCCTACTACTGTATTCTAGATTAGTCCTATACTACTGCGGTACTGCTGTATTCTGGATTAGTCCTACTACTGCAGTATTGCTGTGTTCTGGATTCATCCTACTCCTGCGGTACTACTGTATTCTGGATTAGTCCTACTACTGCGGTACTACTGTATTCTGGATTAGTCCTACTACTGCAGTACTGCTGTGTTCTGGATTCATCCTACTCCTGCGGTACTACTGTATTCTGGATTAGTCCTACTACTGCGGTACTGCTGTGTTCTGGATTAGTCCTATACTACTGCGGTACTGCTGTGTTCTGGATTAGTCCTACTCCTGTGGTACTACTGTATTCTGCATTAGTCCTACTCCTGCGGTACTACTGTGTTCTGGAGTAGTTCTAGACTGTTAGCTTTAACTGCGTTGAAGCCGATCTAACCTGCTTCCATCCACCTGTTGCTCTGCAGAGATCGGGTCGAGGTGGACTGGAAATCAGCGGAGCTGAGCCGCTGCGATCAGAAGAATTACCCCTTCCGCTTCAACGTTCAAATCCAGCGGGACCCGACCCTCGGTTCCCACGGCCTCACGCTGACATCTCATACGCCCATCCTGGTGCAGGAGGTGACCCCAGGTAGGGCGAACAGGAGGTGCGGGGTCTGGTGACCCGGTAACACACAGAAGAGGAGCGCCGTTCGGCCTGCGGACCGACTGATGCATACAAGTACACAGCATCACATGAAAAAAGGAGCTGCAATAAGGCATCAATAACGAGACGAGAGAGAGAGAGAGAGAGAGAGAGAGAGAGAGATCAGTATGATGTAAAAACTACAAGAGCTTTTAACGTAATCGAGGCTCTCAGGCAGCACTTCCTCCCTCGCTCACATTCCTCGGCTACTTTGTGTTTGGAAGTGATTGAGTCTCGCCTCAGGACACGGGACATACATGCAGCAGCGCTGCAGGCGTGCCTGGGAAGGTTAGCGCAGGCTGAGCCCTCAGTAAAGGTAGCAGGACGCTTAAAGACACGCAGATTGGACACGACATTGCTTGGGTGGTTGGTCTCTCTGCAGTGGACGCTTGGTTTGCAGAGCTGTGTGAAAACGAACTCCTTTGTGTGGGATAAAAGGCGATGACTAGCGGCTGTGTTTAATCAGCCTGAGCGGCGGCGTGGACGGGTGAAACCGAGTGAGACACAGCAGCATGTGGACATTGTGTTTGTCCAGGTGGTCCTGCAGAAGGGCGGCTCGTCCCCGGAGACCAGCTTGTGAAGATCAATAACGTGGCCGCCGATGACCTGACCCCGGAGCAAGCTGCTGAAATAATCAGGTCTGCAGCCACTGCCGTCAGGACACTCATGATGGTTCATACACACGCCGCACGCTGCGATCAGTCACGCTTACCGGTACTCTGGTGGTGTTGTTGTTTTCTCTCAGGGAGTGTCAAGAGTCGTTGGCAATGACTGTCCTCAGGACCATCCTGGTAACACCCCCCACCCCCCCACACACACACACATACTGCTGAAGGTTCAACACTAAGACCCGTTTGAATGCATCTTTAATATTGGTGATGATATTTAACTGCTTTTAGAAACAATATGCTTTTGTTCCTCTGGTAAGACCCGCCTCCTCATCCGGAGCTCAACCCACGATCAATAAATCAGAATCAGAAAAACACCAAATGATCAGTTTGCCTTCCGCGCAGGGCCCAAAGTCCTCGTTCATCACACCGGAGAAGAGGGCCAAGCTCCGGTCCAACCCCGTCAAGGTTCACTTTGCCGAGGAGGTGGAAGTCAACGGACAATCTCAGGTGAGGACGCCGCCACGCTGCAGCCTCGCCTCGCGGCCGGGCAGGGCTTCCCCGTGTCAGAGTGCAGTCTTGGCACTGGTTGGTCCGAGTTCTCAGGCCGCCAGCGGATGTAAATTCAGTTGAACAAGGAAACCCGCAGGCTGGAGTGCCCGTCATTAATCAGTGATCGATACCTGCCTCGCCCTCAAGGCCTAATGTCTGTAATTACTGGGCAATAAGATCAGATTATGGCGATAAGTAGAGACGGAGATGAGGGAGGACAGGAAGACAAGAGGAACACAAGACATCCCAAAGCGCTCGTTAAATCTTTTTTACATGCTTGTGTTTAAACTCAAATCGTGTAACCAGATGGATTCATGTCTTTTTTGATGCACATTTTTAATTTGTGTAATAAATAGTGTGAATAAAAATGAGAATCCTCACAAAGGCTGATTCTGTGAATTAAACAGCGACTGTATTTACAGGAAGAGCTCCAGTCTGCTGTCATAAATGCCTTCTTTAAGTCGATACACATGTTTTGCGTGTTTCTGTGTTGCGTGGATAGAAACTGATTGTGTACTCGTGTATCTCTGTCTTGGCCTCGTCATCATGAGACCATCGGCTTCAAGCCTCTGACGACGCATCTGCTTTCAGGGCAACTCGCTGCTCTTCTTGCCGAATGTTCTGAAGGTGTACCTGGAGAACGGGCAGACCAAGGCCTTTAAATTCGAACCAAGCACAACCGTCAAGGTATTTCATTCCACCTTCATTTGAAACGTGCGCGCCTTCAGGTTTTATCCCGCCGTTTAGATCTGCCATCTCGTCTTTGTGGCACCAGCACCTGCAAATCTCAGCGTTCTTTTCGTTTTGTAAGATGTTGCTGTCAAGGTGTCATCTTTTTGTGCATCAGGACATCGTGATGACGTTGAAGGAGAAGCTTTCTCTGGGCCGGATCGAACACTTCGCCCTCGTGCTGGAGCAGCAGCACAGCATCACCAAGCTGCTGCTGCTGCACGACGAGGAGCGGATCCAGCAGGTGCCACACAGCAGTTGCAGCAGCCAGGGCCTGAAAGTGGGTTTAACCTGTGTGTGTGTGTGTGTGTGTGTGTTCAGGTGGTGCAGAAGAAAGAGGCCCACGACTACAGATGTTTGTTCCGTGTTGCTTTCATGCCCAGGAATCTGCAGACGCTGCTGCAGGAGGATCCCATCGCATTCCTGTACCTCTACCTGCAGGTAGATTTGATGGTTGAGGAATCTAAAAATAGAGATAAAATAAATGTAGGAACATTATTTGTGGTGTAAATCATAATATAGGAAGACTGAGGTCTTGGCGGAGGTCTGTGGTCCATTTATTTTTGTTCATTTTGCTTGAACAAATGATTTTTTTGTCTGTTCTGTCTTTTTCGTGTGGCCTAGTTGTGCGTGCGTCATCACACCCTCAGCCCGTTCAGGCGAGGGTGTGATGACGCACACACAACTACACACTGTCCACACTGGACTCCCAGAGATTGGATTGTTCTCAAAATCTTACATTGAAGCTCTTACGCTTTGGAAGAAGCCAATGTGTGTGTGTGTGTGTCTTTGCATGTTAGGGGGTGAACGATGTGCTGCAGGAGCGCTTTGCAATAGAGATGAGGTGCAATGCAGCTTTGCGATTGGCTTCGCTGCACATCCAGGAGAGGCTGGCAAGCTGTGGACAGTCAACGAAGACCAGCTTGAAGATTGTCACGTGAGCCGCGCACAGAAACTTTAATGATTTAGATCCTGTCCTTATAAAAACACAGTCATTTACTCCTATTCAACTCCTTCAAACGACGTGGGCCCTGTTGGTCCCGCCTATGAGAGCCAAAGAAGTATATTTCCCTAGCATGTCTCTGGCAGCGGCATCAGAGATTGTGCGACTGTAAGGAGTCACTTTAAAGTCGCCGCCTCGTGCTGCTCAGTTCTCTGAAGGGGCTCCTGGGTCTGGCTGTTTGTTTGCTCCAGGAAGACGTGGGGCATCGAGAACTTTGTGTCATCCACCTTGTTGAGGAACATGCGAGAGAAAGACTTGAGGAAGGCCATCGCCTACCACATGAAGAAGAGCCAATCGCAGCACGACCCCAAGCAGAAGGGCCTGCCGGCCGATCGGGCTCGGATCGACTACCTGGAGGAGCTGAGTGGCCTCAAGTCGTTTGGAGGGAAATCCTTCAGCGCGACCATGATGGTACTGCGTGAACTGCTTGCTGTATTTGTGTTCAATAACATTTGTCAGGTTTCACAGTATTTGTCCTCTGCCTGTTCCCCCGATGCCCCGCCCTTAAGCTCCAGGACAGGGAGTCGATGGTGACCTTGCTGGTGGGGGCGTGCTACGGGGTTAGCCAGGTGGTCAACCACAAACTGAGCATCTTGTCCACCCTCACAGAGTTCACCAGCATCACACGCATCGAGCTGCTGCCTGAATCCGACAGGGTCAGCCTCGTCAAGATATACCTGCACGACATCAAGGTGAGACCAGGAACACACCTGAGCATCGACACCACTGACATGCCGGCGGAGGCGAAATCAAATCGTATATACCTTTTCTTTCCTCATGTCATACGAAGCCCATCACGTTGCTGCTGGAGTCGGTGGCAGCCAAAGACATGTCCTGCCTGATAGCGGGCTACTGTCGCGTGTCCGTTGATCCCAACCTCAACGTCTTTCCCTGGATAGACGACTGCAAGAAGCACAGAGTTTCTGCTGAGGAAGGTGCAAAAAATGAAACGCACGCATTCATTTTAAAGTCCAGCCACAACATGATCCACACATTTAAGAAGAAGTCCCACACAAGCATGTTCTAAATAATGAAGTCTTGTTTTTGCATTGCAAAAAGGTTACGTGTCGCGATGTGGTAGCGACTCAGACGACTCTTCAGACACGGACCGGCCGGTCGCTCGGGTGGCTCACGATGAGAAGCCCCGCCCCCGTGTCAGATCCTCATCGGACCCGGAGGGAAGAAAAAGAAAAGACAGGGAGAGAAGGAGAAGCAAGAATGGAAAGCAAAATGGAGATAAGGAAGAAAAGGATGCTGACACAGAAAAGTGTCTGCTGGATCGGAATAGAGAGAGTGAGGCTGAAAACACAGAGTGCAGGGAAGATGCAGCGAGCGCTACGATTGGTCAGCAGATACAGGTAGAAATCACAACCGGTGACTTGGAGGAACGACGAGCTAAAGGTGGAGAAGATGGTAAAACAGGAAGTGGAGAGAAGCTGCAAGCAGCAGAGGAGCAGCCGTCGATGTCGGAAGCATCGGATTCTCTTCAGTCCGACTCTCGTGTCCTCAGCAGCCCTTCCAGCGACTCCCTCGATGCTCTGGAGGAAGACGACCTGATGGCGTGCTCTTCATCCTCCATCCACGCCGGTGCTCCACAAGCTTGTGCCCACATCCCCTCTCCCCTTCAGCTTCACCCTCACCCTGAGAGGCACATTCAGCCCCACCGACTCACCCCTCCACCGACTCACCTCACATCTCAGGACAGAAAAGAGGCGATCTCCGGGCGGTCGGGCGACGGCGCCGACCCCCATCGCCTCACACCCGTTTCGCCCCCACTGCGCCTTCACCAGGGTCGAAAGCCTTCAGGTGACCCCTGCTCTGATGACAGCTCCCTGTGCTTTGCTGAGCTTTCCCGCCTTGTGGACTTCCTGCCGAGTCCCCCAGAGGCCAGCGAGGATGATGAAGATGAAGTGATTTTAAGGAGGAGGACGATGTTGAAAGACTTGGATGAGTCCGTGAGAAGAGCGGGCGAAGTTGTAAGTGTGGAGGGTGGTGTTAAAGAACGGCTCTTATCCCCGTCCCCGTCGTCTCCGTCCTCACACATGCCGTTTGTGTTCAACTTCAACCAAGACGACGCCCGCTGCTACTACAAACTGTGCTCCAACATCACCCCCGACAGCGCCCACAGCCTCCCCTGCCCCGCGCAGCATGGTGCGGGCGAGGGCAGGAAGGGAGGTCAGGCGGACATCATTCCCGTCCTTGAGCCGCCGCCTGGCTTCGGAGACAGCAGTTCTGACGAGGAGTTCTTTGATGCCAGAGATCGCTTCACCTCGCCGGAGGATGCCGCCTCAGGGTGCAAGCCAAGAGGTGATGTGGTTTTCATTTTGGAGCTAATCACGTGCATATTTCTGTACGATCAATGAGAGCAAAGGCTGTTAATCTAATTCTGCTGCCATCTAGTGGTTGAAGTGTTTACTTCACTAGAATACTGTCAGCAGGATTCACCCTGCACCCCGGCCCGGTACAAGGGCGGGTGTACAACCAATCTAGAACACGCGTCCGTCCAATCAGCATTCATCAGCAGAATGCTCACAGTTTATGGGCAACATCTCTTTATTAGGAAAAACAAAATTATGTTTGTGTTTTTCATTCAATTTCTGATATAAGGCAATACTATATTTTCACAAACTCTATTAGTATGTGAAAGTGAAAACTAGAAAAGCACTCAGAGGGCGCAAACCTCCGCCAAGAAGCTCATTCCGCTCCTAATTGGATCGTCACCAAAAGGTTCTTCATTGTTCTTGGTATTTTTATACACCAACAATAAAAAGTGAATCGGAGTTGTATTTTTAACATATTTTTGAATCAGTTAATGTGGTTTTTAATGTTAAAATTGCACATTTGTTCCTGACCTCATTCTGGATCAGATCCAGATGAAATTCGGTGGTGTGACAGAGACCCCCACCCTACACGATTGTATCAATTCCATAAATATCGGTCAATAATCAACCGAGATATTGAGGAACACATTTTTGACTTATTTGCAACCGTTTGTGTTAACCTTTTAGGTGCATTCTGGTTTTTTAGGTGATCCTTTTTGATTTTCTTTCAGATCTTCGCACAGAGGTTGAACCGGACCGTCTCAGCCTCAGTGACATCAGCGTCTCTGTGATGGATGCAGACAAAGACGGAAAAACCGAAGAGGACAGAAAAGGAGAAGAGGAGGAAAGAGGCATCAGAGAAACGTTGCATCTCAGGAAAAGATCCCGTAAGCGCCGTTCCTTCATGGAAACAGATTACACCTCTATGGTGTCTTATCCAGAGCCAGATCCAGAATCACAACAGGACCTGGTCACGAGTAGGCCGCACAAGAAACTTTTAACAGAAGTCAGTGATGCCCAGCTGCTGAGTTCAGATCCTGAACCCTCAGAGCAAACAAAGAATCCCAGTCTGACTGTCTCGTCTCTGACTCACGCTGAAGGGGAACCGGCTCAGCTCGAGACAAAGCCCATCCTGTCTACACCCTGCTTACATGGACCTCCTCTTTGTGGTTTTGGGTCTCAAGAGCCACTTAAAGACCCACAGTTGCCCTCCAGGACCAGGAAGCAAGAAATGGAAATGGAGCCAGACTCAATGGAATCCAAATCGGTCACAGACCTGGTGAAGTCACCATCTTCTATCACCATTGTCCGCTGCCCGGTGGATCCAAATGGGAAAGAGTGCACTGATCGTAGGGGTGATGGAAAGGAAGAAGAGGGACGGGAGGAGATTGGGGAGCGTAAAGAGGAGGGAGAAAAGGAGGACACAACAGTTATTCCAGGAAAAGGGTTTTTCACAAGTATGTTTTTGCCAGAAATCACAGAAGAGGAAAATGTGGGTGCAGAAGACGAGAAAGAGGAAGGGAACGGAAAACCAATTGATTCAAAAATGGCACTCGTATGTTCTGAAAGGCAGCCAGAGGCCAACATTCCCAAACATGCATGTTTGTTTGAGGGGAGTAACGGCAGTGTTCATGGCTTTGTGGGAGCCCATCTGTTTGCCCCGGCGCAAACCTCACACATGAAAGGTGTGTATGTGATGTCAAATCCACTGTCGTACTCAACACCATCTCCTCCCTCATCTCCTCTACCTGCAGTACCAGTTCACAAAACACAATGGGACTGTTTCATGAAAGAAGGAGCCAAAGAAAACTTCAGAACCTCGACACAAATCTCGTCACCTAATTCTGAGGAGACGTCAGCTAGCCAGCAAACACAACCCAGCAAATCAGGGATATATTTAGAAGTTAACACAGCCATTAATGAGGATGAAGCAGTCAGTGCTGTAAGTTCAACAATGACTAACAGTGATGAGATCACTGACGGCACCAATTCAGACAATGTTTTCTACGATAATGATGTGAATAATTCACTAAATTCCAGTTTGCGTGACACCAAACACGGCTGGGCTGCAGTTACAGATCATAGCATCAGTACTAGTCCAGCTACGGAAGCTAAAAGTGATGTTGAAACGCAGACAAGCATTAAGTCTGTTAGTAGCGAGTGTTCTATGAACTCCATTGATGCCACACCTGGAGTTTCAATAAGTGTCACGCCTCCTTCGTTTCATTCAAGTCGCCGCTCAAGAAGCGAGGTCACATCTCAAAGTGCTTCACTTTCAAATCAAACCAAAGACAAACCCAGAAGTGATTCCGTCGTGCCCAGCGCCAAATATAAAGATGGTTTACCGCATCAATGTTCAGTAGAAGCTAATGCAGACACAATCCACAGTCTTTCCAAGGATCCTCCTTACCTTACACCTACTCATTTGCTCTTCCAACCTTGTTCCCCAAGTTTTATGGGTTGCTTATCTGCCTCCACGCTGAGGGGGAAGATTCAAAAGTTGCCCTTGTATTTATCTAGATCCCAGGAAACTCTCAGCCAAGCTGCGGTAGGAATTGTGGCTCAGAGTCCTGCTGAGGACACCAATCGGAAGAATGTTGAGATCATCATTACAGACATTGATGAAGTCACACAAACAAAAGACTTTGACGTAAACCCAAGTGCAGAATTGGTGGAGTCCGACGACTCAGATACGACAATTACAGGATCAGAAGCTGATGGGGAGTTCTTTATTGAAACAACCTCGGAAAAGAGTTTTCATTCAGTGCCGGAGGAGAAGGAACAATCCTCTCAATTGCCTGTTCAAACTGAGCCCAAATCCCAACACCAGACTAATCCAGTAAACGCTGGACCAATGGAGAACACACCAGGGCCAATAACAGAACCCCCAGGCTCCATAGGTAACTGCCTTAAAAGAGACTATCTAGACCTAAGAGACACACCTAGTCTGGTAAAAGATGCCTCACCTTCCATCCCTTCTCAAATAGTGGTGACAACACAGAATCTAACTGGGCCAGGGCCCCCTTTTCATAGTCAGCCACAGAAAGTGAGACAGAGCAGCAGCAGTAGGCCTTTAATGGATCTTTGTAGGCCTACCGAGCCTTTCTCCCCAGGCTGCAGGGTGTTTGCCATCTGTCAGGAGCCATCTCAGACAAAGACCCCTACGGAGATTGGAACTAGACCAACCTTAAAATCTGAGTTTGGCTGTAGTTCAATGCTAACATCTGGGTGTGAGACAGTCATGGAGGGAACGCTGTTTCCGTCGGATGCCTGCGGCTGCCCGCCGGTCTATGCCAACTGTTTTGGGGGAGGCGACAGCTTCGATGAAGAGCTGACGGTGTACGAGTTCTCCTGCCGGACACAGAGCAGCAGCATGACTCAGAGCTCTGGGGCAGGTCTTCCTCTCATGACCTCTCCACCTATCCCCTCCTTTCTCTCCACCTCATCCACCCACCCTTCTTCCTTCCCACACTCCATCCTTTTCTCCTCCACCTCTGAACTAAGCCCTCTCCTCTCACCGCTGTCTGAAGCCTCAGACTGTTTCCTGTCTCAAACACCCAAGGATACCATCGGTCGACTGGGTCAGCAGTGCTACCCACAACCCCCTGCAGGATTTCAGGTACTCCGTATTGACGTGGACCAGCTCCTTTCCACTTTAGAAAGTAGCGGTCTTGACCGATCTGTGGCGAGGCAAGGAGGTCGCCACCAAAGAGACACGTGCCCCGCCCACTTTACGGAGAACAAGCGGTTGCTCCAACTAGAGGCACGCCGTCTAATGTCGGACTGCCAGAAGGTGGTGGGGATCGGACAGAGCCCAGAGGAGATGCTTCACTCCCTAGCTGACAGCTTCCGCACCCTGATTGAGCTGGCGGTTATATGCCTCTGGTTCTCAGGCTGTGACAGGTGTGACCGGAGGAATGCCGAGGCCGTTGCAGGTCTGGCAGATGTGGCCCGTTCGTTCAGGGACTTCTGTCTGGCAGCAGAGCGAGCCAGCAGCAAGCGCAGCTGCCAGGACCTGAGTGCCAAGCTGTTAGCCAAACAGTGCACCGCGCTCACCGCCTCCGTGTTCTGTCTCACCCAGCTGTTCCGCACCCTCACTTCATTATGAGCGGACCAAGAGCTCTAAAGTCTTCAAGGTGACCTTCAAACAAACCAGGAAGTCTATGTCTGTGGCAGATGTAGCTAGGGAAAGACCCGGGGCCCCATGTTTAAGACCAGTAGTGTCGCTGAGACCCACGTCAAGTCAAACGATTGCAACAATCTCAACATCATAGAGCCAGTTTGAGATCGTTGAGGTGCATGTGGTTACGGACTATTTACTGTGCACGAAGAGCCCGCAACAATCAGACTGTGGGGGTGGTCCAAGCTGCAAAACCAGAACCTGCTTGAGGGTCGTGACTGAGGAACATCTGTACTTGAATGTATTCTGAGGTATTTATTATGTTTATTTATTCCCTTATTTAAGTAAAGTGGTCCTACAGTGAGTAAGGAATGTAATGACAAGGGAGGGAGACATTTTGACATGTTTATGGAAAAAGGTTTGGGACAGAGCGGAGCTTTGTGAGCGGACTGGTCCTTTTGCACATATGCATAAGCACAAAACCTCAAAACTAGAGTCACCACATATTCCTTCATTTACAGGCCTTTTGTTTGACTGACCTGTGTCTCAAATACATACAACACACACACACACAAGCACACACAATCAGCCACTTTATTAGGTATGCCCATTCAATTGTAATTATAGTCTACCATTTCTTAGTTTTGATGGCAAAAAGGGAGTCCCACCCGGTACTCGGAAGGTGTACCAAATAAAGTGTCTGTCATCCGTCCGTCAGCGATCTCTTCACATCTCCTGTTTAATCGGTGAACCCTGGAGTGAAACATGACACGGCTGTCAATCAGACTCGCGTACACCTGGATTCTTCATTCTCTCCTTCCTGGGGGGCTCAAACATAGTCGTGAAGCGATGATGATTTTTGAAGAACTGAACCGAACTGGCGCAGTAATTGGTTGACAGCCTGCCATCGGTGGTCCTTGAACGCGACACAGATTTATGCAGAGATCAGTGTTACAATATTTTTACTTGGAATGCTGGTAAAATCTAAATGACTGGACCTGCATGTTCACCACTGCATCAATAGGAACAACACAAGCAGTGTTTCTGTGCTTTGGTATCATCATGGCAAATGAAGCGTATGACTGATGTCCAGTTTTGTGTCTTCAGGTTGCAAAATAAGAGAAATTATTTTCTTTCCCAAAGGAACTGAATGACCAAACAAGTGGGATCACTTTTCTGAATCCTCTGTCTGTGCTCACAGAGCATGCACAAGGCATTGTTGTGTCATCAGGGATTTTATCGTTGAATGACTGAATGATGATGTTTGTCGCTTTGTAATATTCAACTCCTAATATTAAAAAACAATGTCAAGACTTTCTCTTTGCCATTCCTTTCTCATTAGACACAGGTTAACTTATAATCGGGACGGAGGTTATGTAATCGCTGCCGTTTGTCCGTCCGTCTGTTCTTTAGCAAGATAACTAAAAATGTTGTGGATGGATCTTGATTAAATTTTCAGCAAATGTTGGGAATGGTACCAGCAACAGATGATTCAACTTTGGTGATGATGTAACGTGTATGGATTGCAGGCTGGTGGCGGTGATGCAGGACAGTAGTCTGACAGCCTTTACTCGTTGTATGGTCATGCAGCTACGAAATATGACCAGTAGGAGGCGCCACAAACCACACAAATATGTATAGGATTTATTTTGTTTGAAATTCTAACAGGCTCAATTCTGACTGTGACACCGATCTTATTAGCATCATCATTATTAGCTATATTTCTGTAATGTAAGTCTCTGCTAGTTTTATGTGATCTTCTTAGTCTTTATTTAGGTATTGCGCCTCCAAATAATTTACAAAACAGCATAATTTTCTGGTAGACGGCTTTTTGGTCCACATTTCTGCACTACAGAGGTGCTGAAATGTGAAACTCTAACAGTCTATCAACGCAAACCAAGGACAATGTCTCCATACTAAGCACTGTCCACAAAACTGTCAACATCACAAGTGACCACAAGGCTACAACAGAACCAAGCTTGAAGTATTTGTGCTTGATCAAATGGCGAGGAAATGATGATGGTGAAGATGATTATGAATATATTTATTAGATAGAATGTTAGAGTACAAGTATTCAATTCAATTCAATTCAGTTTTATTTCTATAGCGCCAGATCACAACATAAAGTCATCTCAGGGCACTTTACAGGATTAGCAGGGAAAGACCTGCAGGGAAACACAGAACCCAACTTGACCCACAAGAGCAACGGAGGCAAGGAAAAACTTCCCTTTAACGGGCAGAAACCTTGGACAGAACCTAGGCTCATGGTGGATGGCCATCTGTCTGACCGGCTGGGTTGAGAGGGAGAGAGAGAGAGAGACAGAGAATGGCAGGTCGGAGACGAGTCAAGGAGATGGACGTCAGCGCTGACGTGGACATCAGCGCTGACGCCACAGGTCCAGGTTCTGCAGCACCACGGACAGAAGGACCTGAAAGAGAAAGAAGGACAAACAGCGGGGGGGAGAGAACAAGACTACAGGGAAGAGAGAGAGATTGCACACATATCACACAGTAGCATGTATTACAGTACAAATAAAGTCAAACATCCTGTCTAAGAGGAGCATTTCAAAAAAGCCCTTGCGGTCTTGTTTCCGTTGAAAGTCCTTCATACATAAATTATCAACATTTAACAATACAAATAAAATAAAAATAAATTACTCCACAGATTCAAAATAACAATTAATTAAAAAGACACGTAATATGTACAACGTAGGTGGACAAAAAGGTTACCTGTGGGAGCTGCACATGGGGGGGTGCAGGTTACCTGTGGTGTGTGGGAGCTGCACGTGGGGGGTGCAGGTTACCCGTGGTGTGTGGGAGCTGCACATGGGGGGTGCAGGTTACCCGTGGTGTGTGGGAGCTGCACATGGGGGGTGCAGGTTACCTGTGTTCATTGTGAGCGATTGTGAGCCATAAGCAAAGTAAATTGGCATTGCAACAGTTCAGCCTTTGAATGTTTATAATAGTTAATAATTATCATTGTTAAGGTCAAATGACGACACAAACCTGTTTTGAAAGCAGGATACACATGTATTCATTTCAAAGAGATCATTGTTGCAGTTCGAGTTGTCATGCGTCATTGCAGAGACGTTATGTTGTGTCAATTAAATAAGTAAAACAATTGATCATTATAGTTTTCCTTTAGTGGCCTGGTGTTTTTTACCTATTCCTTCTTAGATCGTGATAACAATAATCCAGATTATATACAAATAATGTCCGAGCAGTCAAAATGACTGCTATGGTCATTCTAGTAGTTGCAGAATTCTGGTAGGCCGAGTCTTAAGCAGTCAATAAAACTCAACCCAGCCGGTCCAGATGGCCGCCCACTATGAGTCTTGGGTTCTGTTCAAGGTTTCTGCCTGTTAAAGGGGCATTTTCCCTTGCCTCTGTCACCAAAGTTCTTGCTCTTGTGGGTCACGTTGGGTTCTATCTTTCCCTGCTCCACCTGTAAAGTGCTATGTAAATAAAAAATAATGAAATTTAAACTAAGATCTTTGGACTAAGAACTCCCCAATCTGCATACAACTGCAGTACTTTTACTGTGTAGTTTTTGACTAATCCTTTACTGAAGTACACTGTGCACATCAAATATATATTTGAGTAGCTACAGCCACTGTATAAAGGCGATACATTATCGTCAGCAGGGGAGCATATACCTGGTGGGTATGTGTGCATGCCCATTTGTGCACGTAAGAACAAATGCATGTCGCCTCATGTCGCCTCTACCTGTCTTTGCAGGTTTAACACACGAACTGTTCCGGGAAATCGTACTTTGTTCAACTTTAGTAACAATGGCTTTTATACCGCAGTCGTCATTGGATGTTTTATCGGCCTCCAGAAACGTCATTGGGTACATTTTCGCCACAGATTAGTGAGTGAAGACGCTCCATGTCCATGCGCCGAATGATACGGGCCAGGAACTCCAACATGCTGATGCATAAGCCCTGAGCTTTGCTTTGTGACGCTTGTTTATGATTGACCAGTTTTTCAGCTTTTTCATTATTCTGCACTTTGATGGACGCTGCTTGTGCCTCCGGTTACGCAGAGGAAGGATGGAAATTACTTATTTGCATACAGTTAGAGCTTCAGCAATAGTTCTATTGCGCTCAGCAGCTTGCACCTGGTTAATTGTTATACAGGTAGTTGACTAAAAAACACTCCTCACCTGGCGGCCGTCTTCTGGTCACCCTCGGGTGTTATTTCTTTCCGCTTCTGTTTTAGTGACTCAACTCAAAGACCTGCTGACGTCATATTCTGTTCCATACATGTATGTGATGCCACTGCGGTGAGGACCAGTGCAGCTGATTGGTGCTCCTGGCTTCCCACTTTTGTTGTCACAGAACTGCCAGGAAATCCTAGGACTTATTTGCACACTTAACGGATAAACAGAACATTTCCGAAGGCGTATCTGGAGAGGAGCCACAGCCTACTGATCTCAACCGCCATCACAACAGGACAGGCGCCATCCGTGCTGACATGTTAATCATGAGCTCAACCTTCTCTGCTGGGCCTGGAACCAGCAACTTACTAGTTAAAATGTTCACATCGTCCCGAAAGGCTCAGACGTTTTTATCTCTGCAGGGAAGATTATGTTTCTGCAGGTGATAACAGGATTGTAAAAGGTTCACTTTGCAGTAGGCTACAAGTATATGATGTTTTCTTCTATAATACGTTAACGCTATTAATGTAGTAACTACAAAGACACTGCTAATTTATCACAGTGATACTTCAAAGACATTTCTCTCAAACCAAAAAAGGATAGCGTTCAGCTGCTGCCTAACTCCAACTGCGTTCTGTCCTCGAGAGAACCATGAGCTTTGCAAACAACACATATTATAGTTTCATTAAAACCGGAATAGTTTGTAGAATTTATTGTGTCAGAGCTTGCTTGTTGCTGAAGATACTGTATAGTAATAACCCAAATTCCTGTTGCCAGAAATATTTTTTCATAGATAGGACTCCCTGAACATTCTTATTCTGTCCACTCTATTCTTAAAGAACTACAATTAAAAGTTTCAATAACTACAGCTCTTAAAGCACGACAGACTAACTTTCTTTCCAGTGGTAGTGAACAAACTGCGCACGTTGCTGATGTTGATTGATGACGTATGAATTGTCGTGTACGAGACAGGTCCAACGTAAATTTGACCTGATGATTCACTTGTGATGCCCCCCCCCGCCGGCTCCTCCTTTGAGTCACATCACATAAAACACAAGCCGCTGTCACCTTGTGGAGGAAAGCAGTGACTCCTCTCCGGTTGAGGACTTTTATTTCCCGTGATGGCTGCTGCCGGTGAAGAAGCGGTGAACCACACAGAGGAGCTGAGAGACGTTTTGGAAGCTGCCCCTGCTGCTCGGGGCTCCGGTGAAGGATGTGGCTCCTGCCCGGGGAGAATGAAGCGCCTCATCCCGGAGATCTACCGGAAAGAGCTCGTAGAGCTCGTCAAACTCGCGGGACCAGTGGTAAGACGCAGGATGAGACACCTGTCTCTGTGGACTGAAGTTTAATTGGACCGTCCTCTATGAGTCCCCCATGCTGTTAAATAATGATGCCACCGTAGTGTCCCAGAAACGGGTTTTATTTTCTGCCTCATTCGGTTAGAGACTTGTATTTTGGACCGGGTCTGGTTCCTATCCATGATGACGTTTTACTAATTAAGGTTTGAAAAAAAATATCACTTTAATCGAGTAGTGTAATATTTTTTTTTCATGTTGGTACCAAATAAAGGGTTTTACAGCATGTCTGCTATTTGTCTTTGAGACGTCTCACTGCTCGGGGGGGGGGGCTTTGTTTGCCCCCTAAAATACATCTGAATCATTTAGTTAAAGTTTTTAACGGGAGAGAGTATCCAGGAATAATTTTTATCTCACTTTCAACCCCAAAAGAGCACCGAGGACAGAAAGTTGGATCGGACCAAGTCTTGTTAGAATTTGGATTAGGGTTTAACTTTATTAAAAGACTGCTGTTGGAGGTGTGTGAAACACACACACACACACACACACACACACACACACACACATTCTGCCCGTGTATAGTTAAGTTCGTTGGATCCTTAAAAATAACTTTGAATAGGAACAAATTAATTCCTTCAAGAGTTCAGAAAAAGCATAATAACAAATTATGTTAATACCAACCTGAGTAAACACAAAATGCAAGACTTGCTCGATAATTGTATTTAATTACACAAACAGATCTTCAGTACATAACAGCGGCTTGAATGGAAAGTGGGATCCCGGCTCTGAACTATTTCAGGTTCTAACACAACATTTAGATGAGGTTAAGGTCCAGACTCGGTCAACTCAAGTCAGAATCCAACCATTCAGAGTGGAGTTACACTTCTGCTTGGGATCATTGTCTTCATGAAGAAGATGGCTGTTGGAGGTGTGTGAAACACACACACACACACATGCACACACACACATGCACAAGGCTACCAATGAGCGCCTGTTGGGCCCCCGGGCTTTTGGGTTCCTCATGTGAACCAGATTTAGTATGAAATGATCTCGCATTTACATGAACAATAAATATCCTGCCTGTTTGGTCTTGCAGATCATTTCCCAGTCCATGAGCTTCATGATCAGCTTCGTAAGCACCGTCTTCTGTGGTCACGTGGGGAAAACGGAGCTCGCAGCAGTGTCTTTGTCGATTGCGGTGAGAAGAACTGATGTATGACGTATCCCATCTGTGTTTGAATCCCAGCCTACCTTGCCATCCAGAATCATTATAATTGTGATGTAATTGTTGTGTTTTGACCTGTATTTAACTCTAACAGTCAAACACTGCCTCTATATTGCTGTTTAGTAAATTGCATTCTTTATTTCAGGTGATTAATGTCACTGGTGTCACCATCGGTACCGGTCTGTCGTTGACCTGTGACACCCTCATATCTCAGGTGACCGTCACCAGATCTTATTTCCCCTTGTTTGATATTAAACTGGGTGGCACGGTGGCACAGTGGTGGCACTGTTGCCTCACATTAAGAAGGTTGCAGGCTCAAATCCAAATTGGGGCCTTTCTGGGAGGAGTTTGCATGTTCCTGTGTCTGCATGGGTTCTCTCAGGCTTCCTCCCACTACAAAAACACGCGACGAAGGTGAACTGGTTACGCTAAATTGTCCTGTCCGGGGTATGCCCCGCCCGTCGACTGTAACTGTAGTGGGTTGGGTTCCGTACTAGCTTGTGGACTATAGGTATGTGCGGCAGCTTGAACTATGCAGGCCCAAGTCAAACAACTTGAAGTCATAAAACTCAATCCAATGACGTCCACATTTTACATCCGTCATCTGTTGAGAATCCGATGTTTAGATCACCCTCGCTTCTGAGAAAGCAGCAGTGGAAGTGAAAGAGAGCGAACTTCCTCGGTGCTGTCCCTGAAGTGCAACTATGAGTGTGGTCCGCCCTCGTGTGGCGTGACGGAATAACATGCCATTTCCCACGAGGCTTCATTCATCTGAACTCAGAGAGGCTCAACCTCTCCCCTGCTGGGTTCCCGGGTTGCCCTGGGGTCTCCTCCAAAACAAATCCTGCATGAGTTTTCGTATCAAGTTAGTTTCCTTTGAACAGTTCTACCTTGGTTGTTGGTTGAGAAGTATTTTCTAACCCTTTGCTTCATCCGTCGACCTGCAGACATATGGGAGCGGTAACTTTAAGCGTGTGGGAGTCATTCTTCAGAGGGGGATTCTGATTCTGCTGCTGGCTTGTTTTCCCTGCTGGGCCGTCCTCATCAACACAGAACCCCTCCTGCTTGGTGTCAGACAGACTCCAGAGGTCGCCAGGTCAGAATCAGGAACTCATTTATTGATAGCGCTAAAAACATTGGTTGGTATCTACCTTTGCCGTCTGTTCTGTGAGTTTAGAGGTGATAGTAAAAAGAACGCAACAACTTGTGTCAGGATTCCTGTGGAATCACTCGTATATCCGTTCATGTGTTTTTGTTTCTGCCACACATTTTAATTTAAATTGTTGTGTGTCTGCATGAAGTCTGTCACAGCTGTATGTGAAGATCTTCATGCCTGCTCTGCCGGTGAGTTTGATGCATTCTACCTTCTGTGTATGAAGATAATCACACCATACATGTACATTTCACTGAAGTGCTTCAGTTCATCCTGGATCTTTAACCTTGAAACTCACCTTCATTGATCTTCTTTTTCAGGCTGCGTTTATGTACCAACTGCAAGGGCGGTACCTTCAAAACCAGGTCAAACTATTTATACACTGAGGTCAGGGCTGGACCGTATTTATTCAACTATTACTGACAAAAAGGTTGTGCTTTGTGTCACAGGGAATTATATGGCCTCAGGTTATTGCTGGGGCAGTTGGGAATATCGCCAATGCAATCATCAATTACGTTCTTCTGTTCCAACTGGATTTAGGTGTTGCGTGAGTTTTCAAACTTAACATATTAATAATGTTTGTGTAATTATTCATGGAATACTCAATTATCGTAGGAAGATTTATGACATATTAAAGACTGAACAGCATCAATAATTGCCTGCAGAAATTCAAGGGTTTGCATAAAGAAATGTTTTAAGCAATATAATACTGCAAAATAAAATAAATAAAAGTGAAAACAGCTTTTCATTAGTTAATACAGTGATTACATGCTTGGAGAACAGCAGTTGTCCGAATATAGAACCGTGGGGTACACCTTATGATAAAGGTAGGGAAGGAGAGGAATACTCAGCAAAGTGGATGCACTGCATTCAAGCAGTTAATCCATTTGGAAACCAACAAGTTGTTGGCCTGTCTAACAAGGAGGCATGGTGAAGAGTGTCCAAAACTTTAGGCAAGTAATTTCTAATTATTAACGTGTCACATGTCACAGTGAGGGAGGACATGAGAGTGGCTGGTGTTGGGGAGGACGAACCAAAGAACAGGGTGAAGTGCAGAACGTTGGGTTGCTATGGCGACCCCTCACGGGACAAGACGAAAGTACAGTAGATGCTGTACTTCACTCTGTGAAGAAAAAGGGTTCTGTAAATAGCAACACATATCCAAAATGTTGTTTCTACAAATGCTTTCCAAACGCAAGTGGACATCCAATTCGACAGTTATTATTTAACAAATGCACATTTTCTTTTTCATGGCTGTTCCCAGGGAATTTATTCAGTCTTGTGTTTGTTATTATTAAGTAGCTTCTTTTATCAGCGTCTGAACTACAAAACAGGCTTGAAGCATGGCTGCAAGTGCAGCCTCGTTCCTCAGCCATGAACGTCTGTCACAAACACAAGCTTTCTACTATTTCTTCTTTTGCTTTTTGACCTAACATCTGCACTCTTTCTCTTAAAGTGGATCTGCAGCAGCCAACGCTATCTCACAGTATCTGCTGGCTACGGTCTTATACATTTACATCTGCCTGAGGGGTCTGCATAAGGCCACATGGGGAGGTACGTTTTATCATCACAATTATTAGATAGAGTATTTTCTTATGGTTTGGTCTTCACCATTGCAGGATTAACTTGTTATGTACAGTAATTTCACCCTCTTTGCACACATTGATGGCCAATCTCTAATGTTTAATATAATAGCTTCATTATATGGTGAGAAATGCAAAGCCATGGCGCCTGGTTTGTTCTGGGTAGTTTGTACAGCGCTACCATCAGGTCTACTGTATTAGCACACACTTGACTCTTAACCTCTGACCGAAAGGCTGGTCAATGGACTGCCTGCAGGAGTGGGGCCTCTTCATCAAGCTTGCCATCCCCTGCATGCTGATGCTTTGCTTGGAGTGGTGGATGTTTGAAATAGCAGCATTCCTGGCTGGAGTCATTAGCAACTCTGAGCTGGGGGCTCAGACAATACTCTACGAGCTGACGGTTTTGGCGTACATGGTAACTCCCCTAAATGTTTTTATTGTGATTATGCATTGATCAAAGTTACAAAGAACGAGATTGAATTCATCTTTGATAAGGACTTCTGTATTTTCCCACAGATCCCATTAGGACTCTCTGCTGCTGCCAGTGTACGAATTGGGAATGCTCTCGGTGCGGGAAACCCAGAACAGGCTAAGCTGTCATGCAGGGTTCTGCAGATTTGTGCATGTAAGAACCAACATATTAACGATGTGTCTAACCCTGATTATATCCCACAGTCTTATATTCACCTCCTTCCTGGTAATTCTAAATTGTTTTAAACACACTGGATTGTCTGATTGTTGTTGTTGTTGTTTTCTAACGGCAGTCATCATCGCCTGTTTGGTCGGGGGCAGTCTTTGCATTGCCAAAGATTTCATTGGCTATATTTTCACGTCCGAGCAGTGAGTAAAGACATTAATTTACTTTATGTAGTTGATCTCTTATATTTTGAGATCACCTCAGACTGTCACATCATGACATTTTACTAACGCCTTCCTTTTTTAATTTTATCTAATCACAATTTACAATGAAATCAAATGTTAAGAACAGGAACTATTCAAGATTCAAGATTCTTTATTGTCATTAAGCTAACATAACAAAATCGTGTGAAGGCCCACGGCTTCAGGCACACATACGAACATAAAAACGAAAAACAAAATCTCTCTTAAAGCAACGATATATATAAACATCAGAGAGATTGAGACAGAGAATCAAGCAAATAGTCCAAAATAGCAACAGCAGCACAGCGGGACAGGCACAGAGCTTCCATTCCGAGTCCCAGATCACTGCAAGGGAACGACTGCTTTCACAGCCCGGGGGAAGAAGCTGTTCCTGAGCCTTGCTGTGCTGCTTCTTATTGTCCTGAACCGCTTTCCTGATGGGATCGGGACAAACAGTTTGTGGCCCGGGTGTTGGTCTTGCTGGTGTTCAGAACAAGGCTGTTACTCGAGCACCACTGCATCAGGTTCTGGACCTCCTCTCTGTAGTGGGTCTCATCGTTGTTGGAGATGTGACCCACCAGCGGTTTCGTCCGCAAACTTCACAACCATGTTTGTGGAGTGGATGGCAGAGCAGTCGTGGGTGAAGAGGGTGAAGCGAGCAGGGCTGAGAACACAACCCTGGGGGGTCCCAGTGTTCAGGATCAGAGGGGAGGATGTGGTGTCTCCTATCCTCTCCACCTGGGGCCGGTTGCTGAGGAAGTCTCTGATTTTCATGTAAATGTAGCTTCATTAAAAGCCAATCAAAGCGGTTCTGAAACTGAATGCATGAAAGCCCCATCACTGGTATACCTGCTGGTGTGGCCAGCTGATTGGCTGGGGAGATGGCCAGTTTTCATAGACTTGTGGTTCTTGCAGTTTGGCAGCTGTAAAGTCGTTTTATTATTTCCTTGGACGCGCCAGCTGAAGCATCTCTCATGCAGTGTCTTCTTCTCTGTGTGTGCTGACATCGTGACCGGACTGTTCCATTCTTCAGAGACATTGTACGAAGGGTGTCTGATGTGATGATCATCTTTTGTTTCACACATATGGCCGACTCTCTTTCGGTGAGAAAGACACTCTGACAGTTCTGAAGTTTTCAGCCAAAGATATAGAAAACAAATGCAAATCTGTTTGGCATCCTCAGGGGGTGAATGGAGGTGTTCTTAGGGGAGCAGGGAAACCGACGGTTGGCGCTGTGTGTAGCCTGGTGGGATACTACGTCATTGGTACTCCTATTGGGGTGTCCCTGATGTTTGCAGCAGACATGGGCATTGTTGGTAAGAACGCGCCATTCATGTAATTAATGAAACCTCTGCAGTTTATCGAGTGAAAGTTTCTGTCACTTTTGAAAAGGACTCTGGATTGGCCTCTGCATCTGCGTTTTAATGCAGTCCAGTTTCTTCCTCATATTCATCTGCAGAATGGACTGGAAGAAGGCCGCTGAAGAGGTGAGCATCTACATTAGACTAACACGTCTCGAGATATATTTGAAAGTAAAACCCAATGTTAACGAATGACTCTGATCAGGCTCTTGTGAGGGCGGGAGTCCAGAAGAAGGAAGAAAATGAAATGGAGAAGATGGAAAACACGGGTAATCGTCATCATGCATGAAATACTCAACATCCTGACATGACACTTTTTTAATTGAAGATTGTTCTTCAAACCTCCAGACTCCAATCAGAACCAGAATCCGGTCAGTGTTGAGAATGCTGAGGAGGTTTGTATTCCAGAGCAGAATAAATCTCCAGTCGTCACAGTGGGAGAGTCTCTCCCGGTCCGTCAGCTGGTTTTACGGCGTGGCCTCACATTTCTGCTCATGATCGTCATCCTCGTCGCTGGAATCGTGATCAGCGACATCCTGGTCAGGATACTGAAATGAATCCTCCGAGGACGGAACGCCTACAGTCAGACTGCTGGTTGTCCAGATTCATGACATAAACAATATTTTCACATTGAAACAAAGTCCCTCTGGAGTGTGACGTGGCGACTCATGCTGTTGACCCCACCGAAGATCCAAGTCAGCAGATTTTTACCCAACACATACTGTATAAATGAAGAGCCGCTCTACGACAGAGAGCTGAATTAAACAGGATCAAAGGGGATTTGATTTAAGAATGTTTTGTTTACACACTGTGCTTTGGGTTCAGATATATTTTTTTTGGGGGGGGGGGATGTAAAGTGCAGTCACATTAAAGGGAAGTGTAATACATTAGTATTTCAGTACAGACATGATATACTGTGCAGTAAGTAGAGCTGTAGAGGTTCCTAAAGAAATCAGTAATTTAAGGTTGACGTAAACTTCCTCCACCGCTTCTTTCGTCTTTTGTCAACATCGTTGAGTGATTGTCTGCCAAATGCAAAGATCTATGTGAAAGCAATATGTCAAAAGAATTGTCGTATTCTTGTCAAAGTGATTTTTCTTTAGAATAAATAGTAAAATGTCGTTGTACGTATGTTTATTCAATCACAAGCCACGTGTCAGAATTACAAGTATTCACCTGTGAAAACCGTCTCTCGTATAAAACCCACGGCGCTACAGTTCTAGGGTTTTGTAGAGGAGATTTGTCCTGTGGATTTGATGAGAGCAAATTCTGCTACTTGATGATGGCAAATCAAATCAAAGCTAATTGTTAAAACTTGGAATGCACTTCCTGTCACATGCAGCGTGTGGATATGACCACATTGACCATATTTAGCTCTACTTATGCATGCAAACAGTCGTTCTCACATCTGTCCCATCAAAACCAATCTACGATCGCGTTTAACGAATGGAAGCCGCAACACCTGCATGAAGCTTGACCTTACCACCTGTCAACCAGACTGCAGCCTGTAGTAGTTTTCTCTGTACAGGAAGTAGGTGCTGGCCAGACAGAGATATCTACAGGCAGAAACATGGTTGTGCCATGGGTTCACTGGCATCTCCGACAGTAGCCAATTTGTGTATGGAAGAGGTGGAAAGCAAGGCTCTGGCCTTTTTACAGGGACGACACCCAGCCATCGGTTCAGGTATGTGGACGACACCTGGCTTTCCACGCCCTGCCTTTCTTGGAGGTGTACAGAACCCCCCCACCGACCAGTATCTTCTCTTTGATTCCCACCACCCACTGCAGCACAAGTTAGGGGTCATCAGAACCCTGTACCCTCAGAAAAGTGTTCTGTTTTTTGAGGTGTTATCTTACAGCAATTTATATGGACCTGATGCTTTCTTTTATTTTCTAATTATATGGAGATTGACAACATAACGCAGTAATATTCTCCCTTTTGATCTGCCACAATAATGTAATGAATTTAAATGAAAATACCGCAAGTTGAGGGCTTTTCTCAGCAATTTTTCAGTGAGATAAAAAAATATATTAATTAATTACAGATCCTAATTAATTAATCACTCAGATGTTTTAATCACTTGACAGCAATATCCTTATTGCCCCTCATCTTAACAATATAACTCAATGGCCCCCAACCTTATGCCGGTCAATTTTTCCTCATCCGGGGGGGGAATTAAATACAAAAAAAGAGGAATATAAATGTAACCATTAAAAAAACCCTTATATTATGCACTTTTAATAATTTTATTTTTAATAATAATTATTAACATATTTGTTGAAGTTGTAGCATCAATATTTGAAAAGTTATTGTCTTTCAATCCAGAGTTCTTGTTTTTTTAATCCCCCAACCTCAACCATCGCACCCACAGGTGCCAGGAGGCCCAACCATACATAGGGCCAGGATCAAGCACTGCTTGATCCTGGCCCGTAAAATATTTCAAATGTTTTTTATTTATTTTTTTGGAAGCAGAGATTTTCTCCGTTGATATGTGTTCTATGAGGAGGTTCAACCAATGGTTTATGTTTAAAGATTGTTTATTTTTCCAGTTAACGAGGATTGTTTTCTTGGCAATGGCGAGGGCTGCGAGTGTGGGGTGCGTTTGTTTCTTTGAAATAACGATTTCTGATTTCTGAAGTCGCCGAGAAGACACAGCCCATCCATCTTCTTCCGCTTATCCGGGGCCGGGTCGCGGGGCCAGCAGCCTAAGCAGGGAAGCCCAGACTTCCCTCTCCCCGGCCACTTCCTCTAGCTCTTCCGGGGGGATCCCGAGGCGTTCCCAGGCCAGCCGAGAGACATAGTCTCTCCAGCGTGTCCTGGGTCTTCACCGTGGTCTCCTCCCGGTGGGACGTGCCCTGAACACCTCACCAGGGAAGCGTCCAGGAGGCATCTTGAATAGATGCCCGAGCCACCTCATCTGGCTCCTCTCAACGCGGAGGAGCAGCGGCTCTACTCCAAGCTCCTCCCGGATGACTGAGCTTCTCACCCTATCTCTAAGGGAGAGCCCAGCCACCCTACGGAGGAAGCTCATTTCAGCCGCTTGTACCCACGATCTTGTTCTTTCGGTCACTACCTAAAGCTCGTGACCATAGGTGAGGGTAGGAGAACGAAGATCGACCGGTAAATCGAGAGCTTCGCCTTTCGACTCAGCTCTCTCTTCAGCATGACGGATCTGTGCAGAGTCCACATCACTGCAGACGCTGCACCGATCCGTCTGTCGATCTCTCGCTCCATCCTTCCCTCACTCGTGAACAAGACCCCGAGGTACTTGAACTCCTCCACTTGGGGCAGGATCTCCTCCCTGACCTGGAGGGTGCACTCCACCCTTTTCAGGCTGAGAACCATGGCCTCGGATTTAGAGGTGCTGATTCTCATCCCGGCCGCTTCACATGCGGCTGCGAACCGATCCAGTGAGAGCTGGAGGGCACGACCTGATGAAGCCAACAGGATCACATTGTCTGCAAAAAGCAGCGATCCAATCCTGAGGTCACCAAACCGAACCCCCTCAATGCCCTGGCTGCACCTAGAAATTCTGTCCATAAAAGTTACGAACAGAATCGGTGACAAAGGGCAGCCCTGGCGGAGTCCAACCCGCACTGGAAATAGGTCCGACTTATTGCCGGCAATGCGGACCAAGCTCTGGCACCGGTCATATAGTGTATATCGTTCACTTAACAATTCATTTATATTGAAAGATGACAAAATAATCTTCATTATAGAAAATACTTTCAGTGTCTAATGGTACAAGACTCAAGGTGTGTGATGTCACTATTTAAAATTACACTCCCTTCAAAGTGTCATATTTTGTCTCATCTTTACAAATATATTTGAACAAAAGCACACTGGGTAAACAATTCAGTGAATGTTCTCGAATCAGATCACCTTAATGTTCTTGGACATTCCACTTTTAGCAGGTTATTTCAGCGCTCTGTCAGAGAGGCTCTTCATTTATATAAGTGGTAAAAACCTGCTGATTCATCGTGAGTCACCATCTCATACACAAATTTAAAACTTTATGATTGAATCTCAACAACAACCAGTCTGACTGTAGGCGTTCCGTCCTCGGAGGATTCATTTCAGTATCCTGACCAGGATGTCGCTGATCACGATTCCAGCGACGAGGATGACGATCATGAGCAGAAATGTGAGGCCACGCCGTAAAACCAGCTGACGGACCGGGAGAGACTCTCCCACTGTGACGACTGGAGATTTATTCTGCTCTGGAATACAAACCTCCTCAGCATTCTCAACACTGACCGGATTCTGGTTCTGATTGGAGTCTGGAGGTTTGAAGAACAATCTTCAATTAAAAAGGTGTCATGTCAGGATGTTGAGTATTTCATGCACGATGACGATTACCCGTGTTTTCCATCTTCTCCATTTCATTTTCTTCCTTCTTCTGGACTCCCGCCCTCACAAGAGCCTGATCAGAGTCATTTTAGACATTTGTTAACATCTTGTTTTACTTTCAAATATATCTCAAGACAAAGCAAAAAGGAACCGTTCTACCTCTGCACCGGCCTTCTCCCAATCAAGTCTGCTCAAAAACGCGATGAAGAAAATGACCTGCATGAACACACCAATGCCGACTCCTAACCGGAATCCTTTGAAAAGGGTCAGAGAAGACTTTGATGGCTTTCCTGAATGTTAGATGATACTATGAATTGCAAAGCTGTACATTAATTTTGTATTCTTACCTAGAATTCCCATATGAGCTGCAAACATAAGGGACACCCCTATAGGAGTACTAATGAAGTAGTATCCTATCAGGTTACACAGAGCACCAATTAACTGTCTTCCTACTCCTCGAACAACGCCTCCGGTCACAGCCTAATGACATCAAGCAGTTGTTCATAAAGTTCATACTGGTCTGAAATCCTGACAACAAAGACATTTCTCTCACCGCAACGGAATCACAGATGTGAGAGACAGCATATACATTCAAGACAAGAGAAACTCTTCGGATGATGTCCCTAAAACCACACAAAGAGTTGGGTGACAATGTTAGTACAAACAACGAACAGATAGATGATGTAAAAAGATGAAGCAACATCAGAAGATTTGTACCAATCATGGACGATATATGACGAGTTAAACTGAAAAAGTGTGTCCAACTTTATAAAATGTATTTTACCTGAAACGGTAAATGATGTGACCAGATAAACACCTGTTCTGTAGTATTTAGTAAATCATCTCCAACAGAGAGCTCAGTCTGACCAAACAGGAACATGATGACCTTCAGTAATAAATAAAAAAGATGCTAAGCCTCCATCTGAAGCTGAGTTTCCACCAAGCCGTCTGGTTCCGGCTGGTTCAGCGCGTTTCTTGTTCAAACTCGTGTTTGTGATGACATCATCAACCGTTTCCTCTCTTTTTGTTTTTGACTGGTCCTACAAGTTGTTTCCCATGTCCACGGGTTCTGTTCCAAAAACTCTCAGGTGGAAACACAGAGACACGAAAGACACATGAAAGAAAGTCAAAGATTCTCTCTTTACTCACTGGTCTGAGGTGAAAATATATCCAATGACATTCCTGGTAATTAAAATGGTGCCTCCAAAAAAGGACGATAAGATGACTGCCGTTAAAAAAAGGAAACAAAAATCAGGAGTTAATATACACAAGGTGAAAAGCCATTTTTGAATTCATCCACACCTCATTCATTTTTAATGTGAGGCGTTCATTGTCCCAACCGCTTAATCCGTCATCGGGTCGCGGGCCAAGCTGGAGCCAATCCCAGCAGTCGATGTCCCCTGCAGAGGCAGGGGACATCCTGGACAAGCCGCCAGTTCATCGTTCATCGCAGGGCAACACAGAGACATACAATCAGCCACACACACACTCACACCTACGGACAATTTAGCGTCACCAATCAGCCTTGGCTGCATGTCTTTGGTGGTGGGAGGAAGCCGGAGAACCCGGCTTCGGTCACTAATTTCTAATAGGAAGTTTCAAGCCCTTTGCTTCTGTCTCCTGCCCTCCCTGGTCAGATCTCCATGCTGGATTACAAAGACTGGAATCAGGTGTGCTGGAGTCAGGGGCCAGCTGCCTCTCATCTACGATCTTCTCTGGTAGAGCTCTGAGGCTTCAGCTCAACCACACCACCGGGTTGTAAATGGACTGCACTTCTAAAGTGCTTTTTCCACCTTCACGGTGCTCAAAGCGCTTTACATGAGGCCTCACATTCACCCATTCACACTCCAGTGGGCGACTGTGCTGGAAGCACCTTGGCAGCACTGGGGTTCAGTGTCTTGTCCAAGACATGCGGACAGTCGGAGCTGGGATTCGAACCACCGATTTTCTGATCACTGGACGACCCACACTACCTCTTTGGCCTCATTCAGTGGGGCAGAAAAGGGGATAGTCATCACGAGCTCTCCGGATCAATTCCCCTCCCCCTTACCTTTCCCCCATTCCCCCATTTTTTGTCCACCTATGTTATACATATTACTTGTCTTTTTAATTTATTGTTATTCTGCATCAATTGAGTAATTTATTTTTATTTTATTGGTATTGTCACATGTCGATGATATATGTACTAAGGACTTTCAACGGAAACAAGACCGCAAGGAGTTTTTTCAAATGCTTCTCTTAGACAGGGTGTTTGACTGTACTTGTACTGTAATACATGCTATTGTTTGACTGTACTTGTACTCTAACATTCTATCTAATAAATATATTCATCATCATGATCAGATCATCTCAGCACACCTGTACCTCAGAAGCACCCAATCACAGCACTTCAAGATTCCCTCCCCCTGGGCTCTTCTGCAGTCATTCAGACCAAGTGGAAAGGTGTTGCAGGCAAGATGGACACCATGTACTGCATGTGTTGGTTCTTACATCCACAAACAATGGGGATTCTAGCAGACAGCTTGGCCTGCTGCAGGTCTCCTGCACCGAGAGCGTTCCCAACCCGAACACTGGCAGCAGCAGCGATTCCAAATGGGATCTAGGAAAAAGAAAATAGATAAGGAGCAGCTATAATATAATGGAAACAATATCCAATGTGTAGTAAGAGCCGTAGCATTTATCAACATGTAACTGGAGAACATTCAGAGGAGTTACCATGTAAGATATCATCGCCAGCTGGTACGTTACGGCTTGAGCTCCCAACTCAGTCTCACTAATGAGGCCTGCCAGGAATCCTCCAATCTCAAATACCCACCACTCCAGACAAAGCATTAACATGCTGGGGATGGCCAGCTTGATGAAGGGTCCCCACTCCTGCAGGGAGTCCAGGGACCAACCTGCGAGTCATAGGTTAAGGGTTAAAGGAGCTCAGCCTGGTCCCAGACTTTGTGCATGGGTCCAGTCCAATGCCAGACCTCGTCATTTGTGTCAGAATAGTCCTGATGCTGGTGTCATGGTCCAGAGTTTTGTGTGTGATTGTTTGCAACCTTGTGCAGTGATTGCTGTTGTAATCTGTTTTGCAGCATGCTTTTCCTTGTGCTGTTCCTCTACTGGGGTTTCTTTGTAACTTGTTTTTACTTGTGGACTTGGTTAGTATATGTGCTTTTGAACTTTGCTTATCATTTAAATTTTGTTTTTCTTGTTAGCTTACAACAGCTTTCTTGTCCTCCTCCTCTTCTGTGACTTGCAATTGGATCCAGTTAAAGTCCAGTGCTAGAAATCTGTTTTGCAGTATGCTTTTCCTTGTGCTGTTCCCAGACTGGGTTTTCTTCGTAACTTGTTTTCCTTGTGGACTAGTGTTGTGCAAGTCTTGAACGAATCGTTCAATACTCATGATTCACTTTACTGACTCATGAGTCAAAATTGGGTGGCCCCGTGGCGCAGTGGTAAGCACTGTTGCCTCACAGCAAGATGGTCGCAGGTTCGTCTCCGATTTGTCTGTCCATTCTGTGAGGAGTTTGCATGTTCTCCCCGTGTCTGCGTGGCTCCCCCCCGGGTTCTCCGGCTTCCTCCCTCCACCAAAAACATGCAGCTTAGACTAATTGGTGACACTAAATTGCACGTAGGTGTGAGTGTGTGTGTGGCTGATTGTCTGTCTCTGTGTTGCCCTGCGATGGACTGGCGGCTTGTCCAGGGTGTACCCCGCCTCTCGCTCATTGGCTGCTGAGTTGGGCTCCAGCAACCCGATGACGGAATAAGCGGTTAGAAAATGAATGAATGAATGAATGAATGAGTCACAATTCTTCGTCCCCACTGAGTCGTTCACTGACTCCTCCCTGCTACCGCTAGTTAGCTGCACAGCTAACTGAAGACACTAATCAGTAGCTTGTACATGTTATGCCACTCCGTGTGTGTGCTGAACTTACTTCAGGAGTCTGGAGACAGAGAGTGGGGGTTGATATTGTAAATTGTATAAGACATTAAGAAACTCTCTCCGGATCAACCCCCCCCCCCCCTTTTTTTTTTGTCCACCTACGTTGCACATATTAATTGCCTTAGTAATTTCACGTAATTTATGTAATCTATTGTCATTCATTGTCATTTTGCATCAGTGGTGTAATTTATTTTAGATTGTTAATTTGCATCGGCAGTGTAAAATCATTTTATTTTTCTAATACAATACAATACTTTATTGATCTGTCCCTTGGAGGGCAATTTGGCTTACAGCAGTTTGAACTGCTGCTGGTCACAGCGTGCGCACGCACCCGGCCAACGCGGCTGAAGTGCCCTGCCTAAGGACACAACAACAGTGTACACGTGCGCCTGAGCCGGGGATCGAACCACCGGTCGCAGGATGACCCTCTCAACCACTGCGCCACTGTCGTTGCATCAATTGTTAATTGTCGATGATTTATGTACGAAGGACTTTCAACGGAAACAAGACCGCAAGGTTTTTTTTGAAATGCTCCTCTTAGACAGGATGTTTGACTTTATTTGTACTGTAATACATGCTACTGTGTGACTGTACTTGTACTCTAACATTCTACCTAATAAATATATTCATTCATTCAAATGAAATTAATGTACTTAACAAGTTAATCCTGCAATGGTAAAGACCAAACCATAAGAACATACTATAGCTAATGATTGTGATGATAAAACGTACCTCCCCATGTGGCCTTATGCAGACCCCTCAGGCAGATGTAAATGTATAAGACCGTAGCCAGCAGATACTGTGAGATAGCATTGGCTGCTGCAGAGCCACTGTAAGAGAAAGAGTGCAGATGTTAATAATAATAGATAATAATAATTAGAACCAATTAGTTGACTCATTGTTGAAGGGAAGGTCCTTTGATTGGCCAGTTACCTTGAAAGTAATAGACTAATTACGGTAATCCCCAGGTGCTTGGAGAACACCAGCATGATCTGGTGCTAAATACAGCTAGCTAAGCGTGAGAGGAGAGACTTGCTTCTTGTATTAGAGGATCTCGTCAATGTGTTTTGGTCAGTGCCACATAGTCTTTCATAGGAGCCTCTTGATTACTTCAGAGTCCCAGAAAGTATTAAAGTTCTAATTAAAGCATACTTTCTATATATTAAACTCTGTTTTACCACAGCAGAATACACCACTGCATGGCAATAGCTTGAGACAGGTATTATGGTGGGAAGTACAATCTCTCCACTCACTTTCACTTTGGCAATGGATGTCATTATTTGGGCCTCAAAATTTGTAGTGGATCAAGAAATGCTGCAGGGAGGTATACACCTTTGCCCTATTAGGGCCTTCTGTTTAGTGACAATGCTGCCTCATGGATAGCACGGGTAGTGCGGTTAGCAGGAGCTAACATTGCGTTGCCAGTTTCTCCAGTCTCAAGCCCGGAATGGCATACAATGTAAAAATGTGCAAAATTGAACGTGTAAATCAATGTAAATAATAAAGTCATTCCGGATTGGTCGAGTTCTGGGTTAAAAATGACCACCATCAGCATTGTTAACCCATGGGAAGCTGCTTGGAATTGGATTACTGTGAGTCGAAGACAGAGACAAAGAGGAGGAAAATGGTTGCATCAGCAGCGAGAGAAGAAGGAATAGAAGATATTAGGACTGAAAGTAGAGACTTTGAACGTTGGGACAATGACAGGAAAAGCTAGCGAGCTGGTGGACATAATGGTGAAGAGAAAGGTTGATGTGTTGTGTGTCCAGGAGACCAGTTGGAAAGGAAGCAATGCTAGAAGTTGAGGAGCAGGATTAATTTTGTTTTATAATGGAGGAGATGGAAAGAGGAAGGAGTAGGGGTGCAGAGTGTTCTAGAGGTGAATCGAGTGTCGGATAGACTGATGAGTTTGAGGCTGGGGATTGAGGGTGTCATGTTGAATATTGTTAGTGGGTACGCTCTACAGGTAGGATGTGAGTTAGAGGAGAAGGAGAAGTTCTGGAGTGACCCATCAGATTCCAATCAGAACCAGCAACTTTGGTATTCAGGACAGGAATCTAGAAGGACAGATAGTGGTGGATTTTGCCAAAAGGATGGAAATTTAACGTGTAAAAACATATTTTCTCATTCACAAGAGATAGACTGTAGTTTGAGAAAACCCAGTAACAAATATTTTATTTTTTAAATTAAACATGTCAATTTCTCCTAAGACAAGAGTGTGCTATGAATTAATTAAAGTGGGAAAACTCACGTAACACCCAAATCCAGCTGGAACAGAAGAATGTAATTGAAGATTGCATTGACAACATTCCCAAATGCTCCTGTTATAACCTGAGGCCATATAATTCCCTGTGGGACAAAGCACAACCTTTTTGTCAGTAATAGTTTAATAAATACGGTCCAGCCCTGACCTCAGTGTATAAATAGTTTGACCTGGTTTTGAAGGTACCTCCCTTGCAGTTGGTACATAAACGCAGCCTGAAAAAGAAGATCAATGAAGTTGAGTTTCAAGGTTAAAGATCCAGGATGAACTGAAGCACTTCAGTGAAATGTACATGTATGGTGTGATTATCTTCATACACAGAAGGTAGAATGCATCAAACTCACCGGCAGAGCAGGCATGAAGATCTTCACATACAGCTGTGACAGACTTCATGCAGACACACAACAATTTAAATTAAAATGTGTGGCAGAAACAAAAACACATGAACGGATATATGAGTGATTCCACAGGAATCCTGACACAAGTTGTTGCGTTCTTTTTACTATCACCTCTAAACTCACAGAACAGACGGCAAAGGTAGATACCAACCGATGTTTTTAGCGCTATCAATAAATGAGTTTGAATGTGGACGGTTCTAAAACTGTTCTGACCTGGCGACCTCTGGATTCTGTCTGAAGCCAAGCAGGAGGGGTTCTGTGTTGATGAGGATGGCCCAGCAGGGAAAACAAGCCAGCAGCAGAATCAGAATCCCCCTCTGAAGAATGACTCCCACACGCTTCAAGTTACCGCTCCCATACGTCTGCAGGTCAACGGATGAAGCAAAGGGTTAGAAAATACCAGTGGTGGACCGTCAGGACCAGCAAGGCCTTCTCTGTTGGCCTAACATAACCAAAAATCATGATCATATTTATGATGTTGTATTTTTAGGTTAGAGTTTTTATCCAGTCAGAATTCAGATCGTGTTTCCAGGTTGTATTAAATCTGTCCGAGGCCTTCAGAATGAACAATGCGCACATCTGTGCACTGTGAGTGAACGGGCACATATAGTTGATAGATATTTGCGATAGCCAATCAGATCCCGATTTGGTGACAGTAAGGCCTTCTAGCTGACCTCATGTTGAAGGTGACATGTACGCATCCTGTGATTAGATAATCGCTTGTGAGAGCTGGGAAGCGCTATGCAGATCTACAACGTTTTACGGTTTGTTTTAGATCGACAAAGTCACAACAGAGACACACCTTGGGGCTGTTACCATAAAAATCTAATATATATAAGTTTGCTTTTATAACCCATAAAGGGGGGGATGTAGAATTGGTTGCAGATATACTCGCAAGACCATTTTCAAGACGAACCTTTCAAGAGAAGCTAGCTGTCGTGAGACAAGGTCAGCCAACCACCAAACTAGCTATTCCTGTGTCTATACTGCTTCTGCTGAGCAGTCATTTTTGGCCTTAAAGCAAATCAAAACATACGCCAGAAACACGACTGGGCAGACATTGGCCTCCATGTCGATAGAAAATGATGTTATGGGAACTGAAACGCTCAGATACTCTGGTCAACCATGTCATTGAAGTCTCCTTGAGGAAGAAAGAAGCATGGATTCCGGGGACAGCCGTTTTGGTGAGTGCAAAAGCATTTTATTTATTTAATTTTTCATGTTTATGTAATTTTATTTCATTCATATCAAATCAATGATAATGAAATAAAATGACAAATATACTAAAAATGAAAAATTATTTTTTCTTGCTCCTCTGCAATGTATGTAAATATTGTGGCGCAGCTGTGAGATTGTAGTGGACGTACACAACTCGGCTTGTTTCATTGTGTCGCGTCGCATGTGGGCCTATTCTCAAGAACAAATGTGACCGTCTTGTTGCTGCCTTTCTTACATTTAACTGAAATGTTGTAATCTTGTTAAAGCTTTCCTATTCTTGGTGGACTTATTAAAAACATTTGGACAAATTATTTGAAATTCCCTTTTATTTGTAAGTTTGACAGTACCACGTGTGGTGATAAGTTTTAATTGCTGATGCAGGTTTATTGATTTTTGAATTCTTATCTGCTAATAAAACCTGTTTCTTTGAGAATCGAGAACGCAGCTAGAGCAGCTTCCATTCTACCTTGCTGAAAGAAAGAATATTAGTTTCGTTTCTTACCGAATGTTATTGGTGTTGAATCTTTGGGGTTGGTTCTGATTTTCTCTCTTTTACAGTGTCACAAACCTGACAGTGATGCAACACCTTTAGTTATTATTTCTCCAGCCATGGTGTCGTAAATGATGGTAGTATGAGGGGTATTTATTCAAGTTGGACTAAGTCGGACATCACTGAAGGCCAAGGCGTGAAATGCACGGCCCGCCATTGGAAAATACTCATCGGCCAACAACCAAGGTAGAACTGTTCAATTAATATCAAACAAGGTGAAATAAGATCTGGTGAGGGTTACCTGGGATATGAGGGTGTCAAACGTGATTGACAAACCAAGACCGACGGAAATACCAGTGACATTAATCACCTGGAAAAAAAACACTATTAAAAAAACATATCAAACAGTCTGGTCATAAACAAAATCAACAAGCATGGAATACAGTCGTTCCTCGTTTATCGTGGGTGTTACGTTCCAGGACCCCCCGCATTAATGAAATCCATGAAGTAGCGACACCATATTTATTTTATTTCCTTATAGCGTGTTGGGGTTTGCCAGCATGCCTTGGTGCACTATGTTAAAACACTTCATAACCATTTGTTTTGAGAATGAAGACAAATAGGAATAGTGATCATCTCACCGCAGCCGCTAACGAAACTGCTGCAAACTCTGTTTTTCCCAGGTGACCACAGAAGACGGCGCTGACAAAGTTGATCATAAAGACCATAAACTGGGCAAGGGTCTGCAGAACAACAATAAGCACAATGCACATTCCTTCTTCTGTATGTTAAGAAATTATCATATTAGTCTTAACTCAGCAAGTTTGATGCATTATCTCTCTAGGATGGAAAGCGTGAGGGATTTAGCTGAAGTTGTGATTTTGTGACTTTAATCATAACCATCAGAATCACAGGAGAACCACATGAACGTCTTGATTCTTCTTTATAGAACCCTCACACCGGGTTTCATGAAAATTTATTGAACAGTTTTTATATAATCTGAACAAAAATCAGCCAAACTGTAAAACAGTGGTGAATGTACGTCCTTCATGGAGGAGGAACACATCAAAAAGTACTCCAGCAAGATATTTCCTCCTCTATCTGCGTTATTAATAATGTCACAGTGAACAGTCGAGAACCTGGCGTCAGGGTGGGATATTTACCAAAGAGTATCCCTGGATTATAATCTGGAATAACTGGATGGGTTAGTCTGAATTATTTTGTGACCATTGTGAAAACCTGAAGAAATGTTAACATAATGCAGGCAAATATAAATTTTAATTTAACTTGAATAAAGAAGGAACTTTAATGTGTTAATTGGTTTAATAATGTAGAGAAGGATGTTGCTCCTGCTTTGAGAAAATAATATACCACTGTTAAACATAAACATGCACAATAATTTGTCAATTTAATGTAAGGAATTACAAATAAAAGTAAGAAGCAGCAGAAAAGGAAAATACCTGAGTCATACTACCGAATGATGCATGATGATGATAACCCTCAAAGCTTTAGGAGAATGGTTTGTGGACAGGTGAGTCAAAAGTCGAACCGTTTGGGAGACAGAGGTCTCGTTACATCTGGTCTGGTGGAAACCAAGCAGCGCTTGACAAAAAGAACTTTATGATCCCAAGCAGAAGTGTAACTCCACTCTGAATGGTTGGATTCTGGCTTTAGTTGACCGAGTCTGAACCTTAACCTCATTTAAATGTTGGTAGAACCTGAACCAGTTCAGAGCTGGGATCCCAGTTCTGGTTCCAGCCGCTGTTATGTACTGAAGAGTACATAACAATTAAATAATTAAATACAATTATCGAGCAAGTCTTGAAGTTTGTGTTTACTCAGGTTGGTATTAACATGATTTGTTATTATGCTGTTAATAGAATTTTCCACTCAACTCTTGAAGGAATTATATTATTTTACGATTCAAAGTAATTTTTGAGAGAGTGTGTATGTGTGTGTATTTCTGTCCTCGGTGCTCTTTTGGTGTCGAAAGTGAGATAACAATGACTGATACTCTCCCGTTAAAACCTACCTTCATCAAAATTATTCAGATGTATTTATGGGGCAAACAAATGAAAGCTCCCCCGAGCAGTGAGGCGTCGAAAAGAGAAACAGCAGACATGCGTTAACGTCATCATGGATAGGAACCAGACCCGGTCCAAAACGCAGCAACGGCGCATCCCTCTGACCCGCGGATCCAGTAAGTGACCCCCCCCCCCCATCACCGAATAAGGCAGAAATTAAAACCCGTTTCTGGGACACTACGGTGGCATCATTATTTAACAGCATGGGGGGACTCATAAAGGACGGTCCAATTAAACTTCAGTCCACAGAGACAGGTGTCTCATCCTGCGTCTTACCACTGGTCCCGCGAGTTTGACGAGCTCTACGAGCTCTTTCCGGTAGATCTCCGGGATGAGGCGCTTCATTCTCCCCGGGCAGGAGCCACATCCTTCACCGGAGCCCCGAGCAGCAGGGGCAGCTTCCAAAACGTCTCTCAGCTCCTCTGTGTGGTTCACCGCTTCTTCACCGGCAGCAGCCATCACGGGAAATAAAAGTCCTCAACTGGAGAGGAGTCACTGCTTTCCTCCACAAGGAGACAGCGGCTTGTGTTTTATGTGATGTGACTCACAGGAGGAGTCGGAGGAGGAGGGCGCACCCACGAGGATCATCACATCACACACACCTCTGCAGGAGTCCCGTCCCAGCTGGGAAGATCTAGTGTTGCGTTCAGGTGCGTTTATTGTTCCACATTTGCAGCGCCGTAAAACTTTACACAAACTAATAAAGGGAAAATCTGTCATCTTCAAAAGCCATACAGTACCACCCCCACCGCACGATCAATGTACCTAATTATCGCTGGCGTATGTTCATGGTATACAGGAGCATATCCCTAACATAAACACTCCCATAACTATCATTAATAACATACCGTAATAAAACTTCTAATTTCTCCCTTCTATCTATCAAACCACCTCGCCATCATATTACCAAAAGTATTAAAACACCTTGATGTCCTTTAAATTCATTGGTAATAGCTCTAAATCCCTGAATAGTCTCATCCATCCAACTCGATCCAATTAGTTTGGTGTTGTTTTGCTGAACGCTAGGACGGTCGCTCGCACCTCGGAGGCAGACCGTCTCTCCGTTAAAATAAAAACATCAGCGCAAATGTCTCCACCCTTCAAAGTGTAACCCGTTCAATGATTGGCTAACAACTGCGGGAAAGTCTACCGATAGCTTGTTAGTCGCACTATCAAGTCTATTTAGCATGAAGGAATAAAACGTGTTCACAAGCGGTTAATATAACCATTAAGATACTATAAATAATGATTCTCTGTGTGCACTGTTGTAAAAGGTAACTATGGAAAATCCTGTATCTCTCTTCCAGGAAAACCCTCGTCATGCAACAGTAGTCAGCAGGCTACTGCAGGGATTCATGAAGTGATTCTTTGAATCACATGTCCTGGACGAGGGACATGAAGAAACCAGGAAACCACAACGTTTAAATCGGTACCGTATTAATTTAGCACTGAAATCACAACCTGGTAGCCTCCCCGGTAAGGTCTATTCAGGGGTACTGGAGAGGAGGGTCCGCCGCAGTGGCGTCGTTCGGCCTATTTTAGGGGTGATTCAGCCTAAAATAGGCCTGCAGAACCTGGAGGAACCTGCAGGTTCACGCACTGAATAAAACTCAGACACATTGATAAGAGAGTTACTTTTCCCTTGTGTGGATAGGATGATAGCTTGAGTTCAGATTCTGCAGTAGATGCAGAGCTACTAAAAGGCATCCAGCATGCAGGCCTGAATGTGAGAACCTCTTGAGAGTATCACAATTGAATGAACTTCAACACTCCAGCCTGAAAACAGAGGAGGTTCTGGTGGCCAGAAAACAGAAGCTGGATGTTCTCCCAAAGATATATTGTCTGTGCACAACCTCCTTGATTCAGACATGTTTCCCTCTCTGAAGGTTCTACCCAAGTTGTCCTAACGGTGCCCGTAAGCAGCTGCTCATGTGAAAGGTCCTTTAGTGCACTGCGTCGGTTGCACTGCGTCGGTTACACTGCGTCGGTTGCACTACGTCTGTGGACCAGCTCTACACCCTCGGCAGGGTCCTTGAGGGTGCATGGGAGTTTGCCCAACCAGTCCACATGTGTTTTGTGGATTTGGAGAAGGCATTCGACCGTGTCCCTCGGGGAGTCCTGTGGGGGGTGCTCCGGGAGTATGGGGTGTCGGACCCCCTCATACGGGGTGTCCGCTCCCTATATGACCGGTGCCAGAGCTTGGCCCGCATTGCTGGCAATAAGTCGGACCTATTTCCAGTGCGGGTTGGACTCCGCCAGGGCTGCCCTTTGTCACCGATTCTGTTCGTAACTTTTATGGACAGAATTTCTAGGTGAAGCCAGGGCGTTGAGGGGGTTCGGTTTGGTGACCTCAGGATTGGATCGCTGCTTTTTGCAGACGATGTGATCCTGTTGGCTTCATCAGGCCGTGCCCTCCAGCTCTCACTGGATCGGTTCGCAGCCGCATGTGAAGCGGCCGGGATGAGAATCAGCACCTCCAAATCTGAGGCCATGGTTCTCAGCCTGAAAAGGGTGGAGTGCACCCTCCAGGTCAGGGAGGAGATCCTGCCCCAAGTGGAGGAGTTCAAGTACCTCGGGGTCTTGTTCACGAGTGAGGGAAGGATGGAGCGAGAGATCGACAGACGGATCGGTGCAGCGTCTGCAGTGATGCGGACTCTGCACAGATCCGTCATGGTGAAGAGAGAGCTGAGCCGAAAGGCGAAGCTCTCAATTGACTGGTCGATCTTCGTTCCTACCCTCACCTATGGTCACGAGCTTTGGGTAGTGACCGAAAGAACAAGATCCCGGGTACAAGCGGCTGAAATGAGCTTCCTCCGTAGGGTGGCTGGGCTCTCCCTTAGAGATAGGGTGGGAAGCTCAGTCATCCGGGAGGAGCTCGGAGTAGAGCCGCTGCTCCTCCGCGTTGAGAGGGGCCAGATGAGGTGGCTCGGACACCTATTTAGGATGCCTCCTGAACGCCTCCCTGGTGAGGTGTTCAGGGCACGTCCCACCGGGAGGAGACCACAGGGAAGACCCAGGACACGCTGTAGAGACTATGTCTCTCGGCTGGCCTGGGAACGCCTCGGGATCCCCCCGGAAGAGCTAGAGGAAGTGGCCGGGAAGAGGGAAGTCTGGGTTTCCCTGCTTAGGCTGCTGCCCCCGCGACCCGGCCCCGGATAAGCGGAAGACAATGGATGGATGGATGGATATTACTGATCTTGAGTAACATGCAGTGTATGCTATACAGAACACTATTTTTTATCAGCTATGTCGAAAAGTTAATATTGGGTAATTGTTGGGAACCCAGCCAGAGCCTCCTGCTCTTCTCTTGCTGCTCTGGACACCTGCTGCTCATCTCCTCATCAGCCTCACTGCACTTATATTCTGCTCAATCCTCTGCTCTCTGCCAGATTGTCAGCGACTTGTTCCTACTCTCCAGCACTCTAATCCTGATTCTGATTCACGTGTCCCTGCCTTGCTTGTGTTTTGGATCCTCGTCTGTTTGCCTGCTCCTAGTGATGGTGAGATGAAGCCTCATGAGGCATTGAACCACTCGAGCCGATTGGTTCGAGAAAGGGTTCATTTCTCGGAGCTTCGTGTGCTCACGAACCCACCAACTGGACAAGTGTACAATGACAGGCAGCTGTATCTGATTCTGAACCACATCATGTGTGATGCATTGAATTTTAGTGTCTGTTGGGAATGACTATGAATTAAAAGAAATGTATGACCAAATAATTTCTGTACATAAATTATTACATGTGTATAATAACATTTTTGAATGTATTCTGTGAGCTTTAATCTTCCCAAAATGGTAATATAATATGGCAGGTTGGTCAATGTTTGCCTGAAAATGGCATAATTAGGCAGAGGACAGGGGAAGTGCTTGTGGAACTAAGAACTGGGCACAGATGATGCTTGTGTAACTTGGACAATGATGTACAGGACAGGGGACGTCCTATCACCTATCAAACTCTCCTAAATAAAAACTAAACTCTAATCCTAAATCCTAATCTCTCCAAATTATCTCCAAACTATATAAACACTATCCAAACGCTCAACTGGCCACGCCTCCCTTTCAACAACCCACATTTTGAATGGAGCCTGAGGGGTCTATAAAGCTGTCAAACCGCGCGGCACAATCTGAACCACTTCCTGAAGCAATCACGTGGTACAGCCAGGCAATGAGGCTTCGGACGTTTCATTCGGATCATTTGTGGCTCCTCCCCTAAGCGAAGCAAGCCTTGATACGCGCTTCCCGGAAGCCCTTCTTTACTCGACGCACGCTTCAAAGCCTCGGCACATTCCGTAACATTACTACCTGCTCCTCTGCATTTGTCTGCCTGATTGATCTGATTACCTGGTGTGTGAGCTCTGCCTGTTTCCTGGAACTTGTCTACACATCTGGAATGTTGTTCTCTTACTCTTAGAACCCACTCTCCGTGTTCACCTCTTCTGGTATGATGTTTGAGTCCTGTAAAAGATTTTCCTGTCCAGTTTGGGACAAGAACTGTACTGCAGAATTTGTGCAAGGCATACATTCTGATATTTCTTGTGGTAGTTCTTTCAATGTGAAAGCATCTCCTGCGGGACTATTTACAAAGGGCCATGGCGTTTTGCGGGCTGTAGACACTTCATGTGGCATCAAACCATGAGCCGTGGGTGGCAGACAGCTCCATGTGTGTGTTGAAGGCCAAAAACTGTTCAACTGTGAAATGCAATCGCTTGTCAGACCTGATCTGATTTGGGAGGCCATATCTCAGAATTAAATCCATTGTCAACCATTTTATGATCTCTTTTGCTGTCTCTGTTCTAGTGGGGATTACCTCAACCCATCTAGAAAATGTATCCACCACAACTAGGAGATATCGGTAACCACCGACTTTGTTATCTGTCAAAGTGGTTTTATATTCTTTTCTTTTTTTTTTCTTTTTGGGGGCAGGACGGGGAATGAGAAGGAGGGCAACGGTGCACTCCTGCACTGTGGCCACCCCAACCCTTATCTCACCGCCCAGCACCCACTTGTTCCCCAAGTAAAGGGTATGTGTGGTGCATTAAAATTTGGGGGGGTTGCTAGGAGATCGCCCCCAGGGCACCAGACTCCCCAAGTGTATGTGCCCTAAGTGTATACAAAAGTGGCATGTTGTTGTAGCAGATGCAGAATGTGTCTTATGAATTTCATCTAAATCTCGTATGTCATTATTCTATATTCTGTTCTGTCCTACCTGTTCGTCAGTGTGTGCACGCCTGGTTAGTGACGTCATCGCGCGGCCGTATTGCGCGCATGCGCGGAGCGCCCTCCGGCCAGATATGCTGGATGAGGTCGGAGGAAAGGTGTGTTGCAGGAGAGCGGAAGCACACACTGACGCTATTTTGTTTAACAGGAAAGCAATAAACAACTGAAGCTGAGTACGGTCTTCTGGTGGTCCTTGGAACACAACACAGAGGGAACAAACAGACGGGTTACAGTGCTAAAGTGGCAAATTAGTTGGCGAGACACACGAGGTCCCGACCAACCAGGCTGAGGAAGGAGGACGCCCGACCATAGTGCCCCCAACCTTCTGGGTGAATGTTGTGAGCGAGTGAATGTTGGTGGTGGTCAGGAGGGCCGATGGCGCAAATTGGCAGCCTCGCTCCTGTCAGTCTGCCCCAGGGCAGCTGTGGCTAGTAGCTTACCACCACCAGGTATGGTGTGAATGAATAATGCACAATGTGAAGCGTCTTTGGGTGCCTAGAAAAGCGCTATATAAAACCAACGCATTATTATTATTATAACCTCAACCATCCCACCCACAGAAGCCAGAAGGACCCGTCACACATAGGACAGGGCCAGGATCAAGCGCCGAACCCGACGCACCCCACCCAGCCTCCATAATCTGGAGCCAGGCCCAAAAGGGAGCCGTGACGCCCAAGGTGGAAGGGAGGATGTTGAAAGGGGAGGAGGAGGGGAGAGGGGGAAAGGGGAAGACCACAAGGGGTCGGGAAGAGGAGGCAAAGGAGAGGGGAGGAGGAGGAGGGAGGGGGAGGGGGAGGGGAGATGGGACCAAGGAGTGGAGGGCGAGCGGAGGATGGGGGGAATGGAGGAGAGGGGACCACGGGGGGCACCCAGGTCACCGACCAGACCCAGAGCACTACAGCCAGCGGAGGAGTGACAGACCGCGTCAGCTTGGCGCCGTCCCGAGCGCAGAGGCCAGCACCCTGGCACAGCAACCCAGGAGTACACCGGGGGTTGTCCGGGACGCATGCGCCACTCAGCAGAGACCAGAGGGGCAGAGCCGCCCTGAAATCAACCATCCTTGTGTGTGAAGAACATTGAGCTGGAGACTGGAGATGAAACAAAGATAGAGTTAGAATGGCTGCGAGGTGATACAATGAAGAGGTCCTCTCGGTCCTGGTGACAGTAACCGGGTTCCTAAATAAGTCATGCAAAATATGTAAGCGTGCAGAAATGTGTTAGAGTGATGTGGTGGCTTTCACTAACAGGCAGAATCAGATTTGAATATTTATATTTAATTATTTAATAAAAGGAGACCAACTTTCCATAAAATATTTCAAATGATTTTTATTAATTCTTTTGGAAGCAGATATTTTCTCCATTGATATGTGTTCTATGAGATAAATAAGATTAAGATTTTATGAATTTTAATATGCCGGTAGGCTTGAATTGGAAGCAAAAGCAATACGCGGGTCAAAGCACAGACACTTAATAACACCAATTGAATTAAAATATCAGAATTAAACATCCTTTTCTGTTATTTCCCTAGCTATTACCTCTCTCATAGGGAGAGCGAACGATCCGGACAGAGTTCGACAGGAGAGGAGTCTTGAAAGAAAAGAAAGAAAGAGAAAGATAATAAATTTAAATTAAAGAAATTTAAAAAATGTACAAATTTTAATATTTTTAGCCGGAGTGATTTACGTTTTTCAGTGTTTCTAGTGCAACATTATTTAGGTATAGACAGATACCTGGTTGAAGCACTGTAAAATATTTAATTTAATAAAATGCTGCTAATTTCATGCAGGAATGTTTACGTTAGTACAGAAATGTTTTCATTGACAACGCCGGTACACTTTACTCTATTCCTAGAGGCACAAGCTAAAGTTAGAGGATGTAGATTATTCAATATAATGATTGCATGTTTATTATGATGTGTATCCTACACCAGTTGCCGTAGTTCCTAATGCGCATGCTTGAGTTCCTGGTTCCAATTGACGGTCTTGTTGTAAAGCCACGCACCAGAGTACGAGTCAATAAAAGAACGTACTGAAACAGCTTCGGTTCTCCTCGCACGAACTTTCACGGAAACTTTCTCCCAACCATGCGTGTGAGAATGCAGCCTCATGGGAGGTATGGGTACTGCGGTTAGCAGGAGCTAATGTAGCATTGCCAGTTTTTCACTTGCCGGTCTCAAGCCCGGATAAGCGCCAGAGAGTTGTGTCAGAAATTATATACTTGAGGTTTTGCTCCAAAAAACATTTGCATGTCATAAATTATTATTTTCATACTTGGACACAAACCTCCCCTGGCCTGAATTTAGATTTTGTGTGAGATCTTTCATTCCATTTTCAATCTTCCTTCAGTCTTCACAGAGGAAAGGTAATGCACTTCTTAATACATATGCAATACATAAAATATGTATATCATTCATTTAACAATTCATTTATATTGAAAGATGACAAAATAATCTTCATAATAGAAAATACTTTCAGTGTCTAATGTTACAAGACTCAAGATGTGTGATATCACCATTTAAAATTGCACTTCCTTCAAAGTGAGACATTTTGTCTCATCTTTACAAATATATTTGAACAAAAGCACACTGGGTAAACAATTCAGTGAATGTTCTCGAATCAGATCACCTTAATGTTCTTGGACATTCCACTTTTAGCAGGTTATTTCAGCGCTCTGTCAGAGAGGCTCTTCATTTATATAAGTGGTAAAAACCTGCTGATTCATCGCGACTCACCATCTCATACACAAATTTAAAACTTTATGATTGAATCTCAACAACAACCAGTCTGACTGTAGGCGTTCCGTCCTCGGAGGATTCATTTCAGTATCCTGACCAGGATGTCGCTGATCACGATTCCAGCGACGAGGATGACGATCATGAGCAGAAATGTGAGGCCACGCCGTAAAACCAGCTGACGGACCGGGAGAGACTCTCCCACTGTGACGACTGGAGATTTATTCTGCTCTGGAATACAAACCTCCTCAGCATTCTCAACACTGACCGGATTCTGGTTCTGATTGGAGTCTGGAGGTTTGAAGAACAATCTTCAATTAAAAAAGTGTCATGTCAGGATGTTGAGTATTTCATGCATGATGACGATTACCCGTGTTTTCCATCTTCTCCATTTCATTTTCTTCCTTCTTCTGGACTCCCGCCCTCACAAGAGCCTGATCAGAGTCATTTTAGACATTTGTTAACATCTTGTTTTACTTTCAAATATATCTCAAGACAAAGCAAAAAGGAACCGTTCTACCTCTGCACCGGCCTTCTCCCAATCAAGTCTGCTCAAAAACGTGATGAAGAAAATGGCCTGCAAGAACACACCAATGGTGAGTCCTATCCAGAGTCCTTTGAAAACGGTCAGAGAAGATTTTAATGGCTTTCCTGAATGTTAGATGATACTATGAATTTCAGAGCTGTACATTAATTTTGTATTCTTACCTAGAATTCCCATATGAGCTGCAAACATAAGGGACACCCCTATAGGAGTACTAATGAAGTAGTATCCTATCAGGTTACACAGAGCACCAATTAACTGTCTTCCTACTCCTCGAACAACGCCTCCGGTCACAGCCTAATGACATCAAGCAGTTGTTCATAAAGTTCATACTGGTCTGAAATCCTGACAACAAAGACATTTCTCTCACCGCAACGGAATCACAGATGTGAGAGACAGCATATACATTCAAGACAAGAGAAACTCTTCGGATGATGTCCCTAAAACCACACAAAGAGTTGGGTGACAATGTTAGTACAAACAACGAACAGATAGATGATGTAAAAAGATTAAGTAACATCAGAAGATTTGTACCAATCATGGACGATATACGACGAGTTAAACTGAAAAAGTGTGTCCAACTTTATAAAATGTATTTTACCTGAAACGGTAAATGATGTGACCAGATAAACACCAGTTTCGCAGTATTTAGTAAATCATCACCAACAGAGAGTTCAGTCTGACCAAACAGGAACATGATGACCTTCAGTAATAAATAAATAAGATGCTAAGCCTCCATCTGAAGCTGAGTTTCCACCAAGCCGTCTGGTTCCGGCTGGTTCAGCGTGTTTCTTGTTCAAACTCGCGTTTGTGATGACATCATCAAACACGTTGGTATCTGACTTGAAAAAAAATGGAATGAAAACACTGCTAATGACTTCTTGGTCAATCGGTGACTGCTGATGTAAGGTTACCCGGCGTTCTCGTGTTAGCATCACACCGTTTTCCCTCTTTCTGTGTTTGACTGGTCCTACAAGTTGTTTCCCGTGTCCACGGGTTCTGTACCGAAAACACTCAGGTGGAAACACAGAGACACGAAAGATACATGAAAGAAAGTCAAAGATTCTGTCTTTACTCACTGGTCTGAGGTGAAAATATATCCAATGACGTTCTTGGTAAAGAAAAGGGTGGCTCCAAAAAAACACGATAAGATGACTGCCGTTAGAAAAAGAAAGAAAAAAAATCAGGAGTTAATATACACAAGGTGAAAAGCCATTTTTTTATTCATCCAAACCTCATTCATTTTTAATGTGAGGCATTATTACTGAATCAGAAGTAGTTTATTGCCATTGTGAATGTGGGTTAATAGACTAGGCATTTTTCTTGGTGAAGTCCAACATGTAACAGTAATGACTAAGTTACAAAAAACATACAAGTACAGACACATCACAAACACATACAAAAACAGCAGCATCAGGAGTGGATACACAGATGTGTATTAGCAGCAGTAAAACTAATATAATCACGCAGTGCAGACAGAACAGTGCAAGTTACCGGTAGCAAAATGTTCATGAGTCCAATTGAGAACATTTAAATTGTTGGTAAATTGTTGCTGCTACACCAGTACTCATGAACATGAGTCTTACAGCTGACCCAACATCTGGGTTGGCAGCTTGAGTTTCCTCAGCTGCCGCAGGAAGTGCATCCTCTGCTGAGCCTTCTTGATGAGGGAGCTGATGGTCGGCTCCCACTTGAGGTCCTGAGTGATGGTGGTGCCCAGGAAGCAGAAAGAGTCCACGATGGAGATGGGGGTAGGGGAGTCTGTGAGGGCGAGGGGGAATGGTGGGGCTGTGACTTTCCTGAAGTCCACGATCATCTCCACTGTTTTCTGGCTGTTGAGCTCCAGGTTGTTGTTGCGACACCAGGACACCAGCCGGTCCACCTCCCACCTATATGCAGACTCATCACCGTCCGAGATGAGCATGATGAGGGTGGTGTCATCTGCAAATTAAATCAGTTTAACGGACTGATGGCTGGAGGTGCAGCAGGTAGTGTACAGGGAGAATAGCCAGGGGGAAAGTACACAGCCCTGGGGGAATCCGGTGTTGATAGACTGAGTGTCCGGGACCATAGTTCCCAGCCGCACATGCTGCCTCCGGTCCGTCAGTGATCCACCTGAAGAGGGAGTTGAGCATGTCGAGCTGGAGCAGCTTGTCCTGGAGTAATCCCGGGAGGATGGTGTTGAATGCAGAGCTGAAGTCCACAAACATGATCCTGGCATAGGTTCCTTAGGAGTCCAGATGCTGCAGGATGAAGTGGAGGGCCAGATTGACTGAGTCATCTACATACCTGTTGACTCGGTATGCAAACTGCAGCGGATCCCAGAAGGGGGGCGGTGAGGGTCTTAAGGTGGTGGAGAACCAGGCGCTCAAAAGACTTAATGATTCCAGATGTCAGTGCCACCGGTCTGTAGTCATTCAGTCCTGTGATCCTTGGCTTCTTGGGGACAGGAACAATGATTGAGGACTTGAAGCAGGCTGGCACATGACAGGACTCCAGGGTGGTGTTAAAAATGTATGTGAAGACAGGAGTCAGCTCACTGGCACAGTGTTTCAAGGTGGAGGGGGAAACATTGTCTGGCTTTGTCTGTGCATATCTTGCTCTTGGATGCAGAGGACTGGGGAGGTGGGGGATTGTCTGTAGAGGCCTTTGATGGAGTGCCCTCCATGCTGTGGGGGAGGAGAGGGTGACTGGAGAGTCCTGGGGTGGGGGGCTGGGCGATCGAAGCGGCAGTAGTGCATATGTAAACACTGAGCAAGCGGCAGGTCATTCAGAGCTTGGGGGGCTTTGGGCTTGTAGTAGGTAATGGCTCTCAGGCCCCTACATACTGCGGCAGGGTCGTTAGCAGAGAACTGCTGCTGGAGTCTGCGTGAATATGCTGAATTAGCATTCTTCAACTCCCTGCCACTGCGTGCTGCCTCTTTCTCATGTCTAATCTGGTTGATCTTTGACGTGAACCAGGGCTCTTCATTAGCATAACTCTCCCTAGTGCAGGTTTGTACAATGCGCTCCTCATTGGAGCTGATCCATGAAGTCACAGTCACGTGTACTGATCCAGATTGTTTGTAGCAGCCCTAAATATGTCCCAGACTGTCGTCTCCAAACACGAGCGGAGCTCCTCAACAGCCTCACTAGTCCACATCTTGGTCGTGCTTGCTACATATTTAGCAAGCTTCAGTCTCTGTCTGTATGCTGGGATGACAATCATATATGAAGTGAAATTTATCGGTCACCCAGCCATCCATCCTTATCCTTGGCCGGGTGGCGTGGGCAGCAGCCTAAGCAGGGAATCCCAGACTTCCCTCTCCCCGGCCACATTGAGGAGGCATCCTCAATAGATGCCCGAGCCACCTTATCTGGTTCCTCTCAACGCGGAGGAGCAGCGGCTCTACACCGAGCTCCTCCCGGATGACCGAGCATCTCACCCTATCCCTAATGGAGAGCCCAGCCACCCTACGGAGGAAGTTCATTTCAGCTGCTTGTACCCGCGACCTTGTTCTTTCGGTCACTACCCAAAGCTTGTGACCATAGATGAATGTTGGATCAAAGATCGACCGGTAAATCGAGAACTTTGCCTTTCGGCTCAACTTCCTCTTCACCATGACGGATCGGTGCAGAATCCGTATTACTGTCCATCTCCCGCTCCATTCTTCCCCAACTCGTGAACTAGACAATAGGTGCGTTTACATGGACAAAATGTCTTTATTCCGATCAGAGTCCGGAGTAAAATTGTGATCCGATGCGCCGTGTTCATGGACCCTAAAAATCCGATCCGATTAGGATTTGCGTGTTCACGCGTCACACTTTTGATCGGAACAGAATATTTTGACATGCGCAGTTTGACCAAAACACCGGAAATGGTAGAAGAAGCGTAGCGTAGCAACTTCCGTTGTAAACAAATCATCGCTCCGCGCTTTTCTGCCTGAAACGTCAGCGTTATTTTGCTCGTTTTCCCCGTTTGCGCTTTTAGTTTCCTCCTTTAATGTCTCCGGCAACATGTTTGTCTCAGATATTGACCAGTTCTGTCTTTCGCCCGCTGTGCTTTTTGCTCGCTCTGCTTCAACTAGCATCCGGCAATAGCAGTAGCGCATGTAGCCGACGTCACAGACATGCGCAGTAAGGACGACTTGTACCGATACATCGGAATAAGTGTTTTAATGCGCCCTGACCGGGTTACAAATCGGTATAAACCACCCCTCTCGATCGGGATAGAATTGTGACCGGATCAGGCTGGATTGGGTTAGACTATTCCGGTTAAGGTGTGTACATGAAGCATTTTTATTCCGATCAGGATTTTAACCGGGTTAAATGTGTCCATGTAAACGCACCTACTGAGTTACTTGACCTCCTCCACTTGGGGTAGAATCTCCTCCACGGCCTGGAGGGTACTCTCCACCCTTTTCCGGGTGAAGCTGAGAACCATGGCCTCGGATTTCGAGGTGATGATTCTCATCCCTTCCGCTTCACACGCGGCTGTGAACCGATCCAGTGAGAGCTGGAGGGCACGGCCTGATGAAGCCAACAGGATCACATCATCCGCAAAAAGCAGCTACCCAATCGTGAGGTCACAAACCAAACCCCCTCAATGCCCTGGCTGTGCCTAGAAATTCTGTCCCTAAAAGATATGAACAGAATTGGTGACAAAGGGCAGCCCTAGCGGAGTTCAAACCTCAGTGGAAATGAGTCCGACTTATTGCCAGCAATGCGGACCAAGCTCTGGCACTGGTCATATAGGGAACAGACACTCTGTATCATGGGGTCCGATACCCCATACTCCCGGAGAACCCCCTACATGACTCCCCGAGGGACACAGTCGAATGCCGACTCCAAGTCCACAAAACACATGTGGACTGGTTAGGCAAACTCCCATGCATCTTCAAGGACCCTGGCGAGGGTGGAGATCTGGTCCATAGTTACACGGCCAGGACGACAAAAAACCACATTGCTCCTCCTGAATCCAAGGTTCGACTATCCGGTGGACCCTCTTCTCCAGGGGTCTTGCTCTTTGACTACCTTAGCAACCTCAGCCCCAGATATAGAAGAGCCCACTCCCAAGTCCCCAGGCTCTGCTTCCTCACTGGAAGGCATGTTGGTGGGATTGTGGAGGTCTTTGAAGTAGTCGCTTCACTCTACAACGTCCGAAGTTGGGGTCAGCAGTGCCCCATCCCAACCATACACAGTGTTGATCGTGCACTGCTTCCCGCTCCTGAGATGCCGGATGGTGGTCCAGAACCTCTTCGAAGCCGTACAGAAGTCGTTTTCCGTGGCCTCACTGAACTCCTCCATTCCCAAGTTTTTGCCTCAGCAACCGCGGTAGCTTCACTCCGCTTGTCCTGTCGGTACCGGAGTCCCACAGGCCAAAAAGGTCTGATAAGACTCCTTTTCAGCTTGATGGCATCCCTCACCACAGGTGCCCACCAAGAGGTTTGGGTATTGCCGATCATTGAACTGCTGCCTAGGGTGCCCTGGTGCCAAGTGCACATATGGACACCCTTATGCTTTAGGTCTCATTGTCATTGTCAACATGAGCATTGAAGTCCCCCAATGTGAGGCAATCCCCAGAAGGAGCACTCTGTAGTACACCCTCCATGGACTCCAAAAAGGTTGGATACTCTGAGCTGCTGTTTGGACCATAGGCACAAATAACACTCAGGATCCGTCCCCCCACCCAAAGGCAGAGGGAGGCTATACCCTCTCGTCTACCGGAGTAAACTCCAACATACAGGCACCGAGCCAGGAGGCAATGAGTATTGCCACCCCTTTCCGGGGCCTCTCACCAGCGGCAACTCCAGCGTGGAAGAGAGTCCAACCCATCTCAAGAAGGGTGGTTCCGGAGTCCTTGCTGTGTGTCAAGGTGAGGCCAACTAAATCCAGTCAGAACTTCTCAAACCCCTCCACCACGATAAGGTGGCAGCTCAGGGAGGGATTTATAGGTCATCATTTCTAATAGGAAGTGTCATGTCCTTTGCGTCTGCCTCCAGCCCTCCCTGGCCAGATCTCCATGCTGGATTACAAAGACTGGAATCAAGTGCGCTGGAGTCAGGCTGCCAGCTGCCTCTCATCTATGATCTTCTCTGGTAGAGCTCTGAGGCTTCAGCTCAACCACACCGCCGGGTTGTAAACTGAGCTTCAGCAGTTCATCACATCACATTCATCACAATCTAACAACTTACTGAATCTTTGTTCTCTATCAGTTTGCTGATGCTCAGTCTCTCTAGTCCGATTCCAGGTGCCTTTCTACTTACACCTCAGTTCATCTCAGCACACCTGTACCTCTGAAGCACCCGATCACAGTATTTCAAGATTCCCTCCCCATGGGTGGAAATGTGTTGCAGGCAACATGGACACCATGTACTGCATGTGTTGGTTCTTACATCCACAAACAATGGGGATTCTAGCAGACAGCTTGGCCTGCTGTAGGTCTCCTGCACCGAGAGCGTTCCCAACCCGAACACTGGCAGCAGCAGCGATTCCAAATGGGATCTAGGAAAAAAATAGATAAGGAGCAGCTTTAATATAATGGACACAATATCCAATGCATAAGGGCTGTAGCATTTATCAACATGTAACTGGATAACATTCAGAGTAGTTACCATATAAAATATGAAAGCCAGCTGGTACGTTACAGCTTGAGCTCCCAGCTCAGTTTCACTAATAAGGCCTGCCAGGAATCCTCCAATCTCAAATATCCACCACTCCAGACAAAGCATTAACATGCTGGGGATGGCCAGCTTGATGAAGGGTCCCCACTCCTGCAGGGAGTCCAGGGACCAACCTGCGAGTCATAGGTTAAGGGTTAAAGGAGCTCAGCCTGGTCCCAGACTTTGTGCATGGGTCCAGTCCAATGCCAGACCTCGTTATTTATGTCAGAATAGTCCTGATGCTGGTGTCATGGTCCAGAGTTTTGTGTGTGATTGTTTGCAACCTTGTGCAGTGCTTGCTGTTGTAATCTGTTTTGCAGCATGCTTTTCCTTGTGCTGTTCCTCTACTGGGGTTTCTTTGTAACTTGTTTTTACTTGTGGACTTGGTTAGTATATGTGCTTTTGAACTTTGCTTATCATTTAAATAGTGTTTTTCTTGTTAGCTTACAACTGAGCTTTCTTGTCCTCCTCTTCTGTGACTTGCGATTGGATTCAGTTAAAGGCCAGTGCTCAAATTCCATTTATATTGGTTATGTTTAACCAAAATGTAGGCCTACTTGAACATTTATGCTTCTAGAATTTGGGACTGTAGGAGTTATGACATCTTTTCAGAAATTTATACAAAATGTTTGGTAAGATTCAGATGCCCCTTTACTGCAAGAATTAACTTTCAGCTGTTGTGAATGAACTATAAGTCTATCAAAAAAAAAAAATGAATTTAAGATTGTACAGATGTTTGCATGCAACACATTAAACGACACCTACATTACACAGTTACAGAACAAAGCTATTTTATTTAGCATTCTACATTGTACATGTTATGCCACTCCCTCTCTGTGTGCTCAACTTACTTCAGGAGTCTGGAGGCAGAGAGTGGGGGTTGATATTGTAAATTGTAGAAGACATTAAGAAATGAAATTAATGTACTTAACAAGTGTAGGGTTTTACCAAACCCTCTTCCGGTTCTTTGTTCTCCTTCGTGGGCGCGTAGTCAATGAGGAGGACGTGGGCAAATGATTGTGATGATAAAACGTACCTCCCCATGTGGCCTTATGCAGACCCCTCAGGCAGATGTAAATGTATAAGACCGTAGCCAGCAGATACTGTGAGATAGCATTGGCTGCTGCAGAGCCACTGTAAGAGAAAGAGTGCAGATCAAAGAGCAAAATGTGACGTTAATAATAATAGATAATAATAATTAGAACCAATTAGTTGACTCATTGTTGAAGGGAAGGTCCTTTGATTGGCCAGTTACCTTGAAAGTAATAGACTAATTACGGTAATCCCCAGGTGCTTGGAGAACACCAGCATGATCTGGTGCTAAACACAGCTAGCTAAGCGTGAGAGGAGAGACTTGCTTCTTGTATTAGAGGATCTCGTCAATGCGTTTTGGTCAGTGCCACATAGTCTTTCATAGGAGCCTCTTGATTACTTCAGAGTCCCAGGAAGTATTAAAGTTCTAATTCACATGTGTCAAACCTGTCCAGTGGAGGGCCGAGACACTCAAGGTTTTCTTTCCAACCATCTCACCAGCAGCTGATCTCACTAATGAGTTCCTTCTCTCAAATCAGAGGTGTTGATAATTACAATCACCTGCTTTATTGGCCGGCTGGAAGGAAAACCTGGAGTGTGCCGGCCCTCCACTGGACGGGTTTGACACCCCTGTAAATTAAAGCATACTTTCTAGATATTAAACTCTGTTTTACCACAGCAGAATACACCACTGCATGGCAACAGCTTGAGACAGGTATTATGGCGGGAAGTACAATCTCCCCACTCGCTTTCACTTTGGCAATGTATGTCATTATTTGGGCCTCAAAATTGGTAGTGGATCAAGAAAGGTACAGGGCGGTATACACCTTTGCCCTATTAGGGCCTTTATTGGACAACATGACAACCATGAAGTCAACTGCTCCATGCAGTCTGTTATGGGCTAGAATGACAGCAAAGCCCAGCAAATCTCGGAGCCTTTCATTTGTTGAGAAGGTAATAGAGAAGTGATTTTATATACAGATGGTCCTCACTTAAATGACGACTCGGACTTTCGGGCTTTCTGAAATCTAAAATGATATGTTTAGTGACAATGCAGCCTCATATATAGCACGGGTAGTGCGGTTAGCAGGAGCTAACATTGCATTACCAGTTTCTCCGTTGTGCCGGTCTCAAGCCCGGATAAATGCATCAGTTGCATCAGGAATAACAATTTTGTCAAATTGAACATGCAAATCAATGTAAATAAGATTGTTATACTGGATTGGTTGATTTCTGGGTTAACAATTCAAACACCATTCATTCATTCATTGTCCCAACCGCTTAATCCGTCATCGGGTCGCGGGCCAAGCTGGAGCCAATCCCAGCAGTCAATGGGCAAGAGGCAGGGGACACCCTGGACAAGCCGCCAGTTCATCGTTCATCGCAGGGCAACACAGAGACATACAATCAGCCACACACACACTCACACCTACGGACAATTTAGTGTCACCAATCAGCCTAGGCTGCATGTCTTTGGTGGTGGGAGGAAGCCGGAGAACCCGGAGAGAACCCACGCAGACACGGGGAGAACATGCAAACTCCTCACAGAATGGCCACAAGTCAGAGACGAACCCGCTACCATCTCGCTGTGAGGCAACAGTGCTTACCACTGCGCCACCGAGCCGCCACAATGACCACCATCAGCATTGTTAACCCACGTGAAGCTGCTGGAAAAATTATTACTGTGGGTCAAAGACAGACACAAAGAGGAGGAAAATGGTTGCATCAGCAGTGAGAGAAGAAGGAATAGAAGAGATTAGGACTGAGACTGTTGTTCAGAGCATCCCTAGCAGTGAGACAGTCGTGATTGGAGCAAAGGACAGGGTTAAAGGTCGATCCAGGAGAAGATACATGGACGTAGTGAGGGAGGACATGAGAGTGGCTGGGGTTGAGGAAGACGATGCAAAGGACAGGGTGAAGTGGAGAAAGTTGAGATGCTGTGGGAATAAGTACAGTAGTAGTGTTTAGCGACAAAGAAATTGCTGTTAATACGAGCGGAATGCACTGGCTGCAGAGTTCTGAATACGTCCATATATACAGTATAAATAGCATATACATATCCAAATATAAACATTGTTTGATCACACAAACAGTTATCCAAGTTGTCGGTCGACAGGGGTTTTGTTTAACAACAAAATCCTTTAGCGACGGGGTCCTCAGAACGTAACACTGTTAAGCAGTGACGTGCAGTCAGTGGAGGCAGGTGAGGCACAGCCTCACTTGTCATCATATAAAATCATATAAAAATCATGTATTTGTATTATTAAAAATAATATAAAAATCATATAATATATAATATAACATCAGTGATATTATATTGTATATTTTTTTATTTTTAATAATACAATTAGTGTGTCACGTATTCTTGTGCTCAGCAGCATTAAAATACTGCAGAATGAGGCCGCATGTAATACGGCCTTCAGCCCATAGGAGACCCGTGAGTGATTCAGCGCACTCATCAGCTGATCCGCTCGTTCGAGACGGGCTTGTAAACACGGAAGCGCTGGCTGTCTGCATGTCTGGACGTCAAGCAAGAACCCGTGTTTTCTGCTTTTCTTGCCTTCTTTTCTCAACTTCTGACGATGTCTGAACTCGGATGGGATATTGCGACATGAAGAATTTACCGAGAAGCCTCCAAACATGAGCAGCGACCGCGCGTATTCATGGTCAAATTGCGGGACCGATTCGAGCAGAACCGCGGCGGACTGGGCCTGACAAGAGTCCATTAGATGGGAACGAGTGTTCTGTAACGTTCTGGAGAACATAAGCTGTCAAATGAAGCCCAGCTTTTCCTCCATCGCTGGCATATCTCTGCCGTTCCGCTCCGTTCTCTCTCTCTCTCTCTCTCCGCAGCCCCAGCTGAACGGCGACACACCCCCTCATCCCATCTCAGAACATGTGTTTAACAGTTAAACATCAGTTAAACTTTAACTGATCAACACACGCATCCACACACATTCAACGCTGCACGCACACTGATACGCATAGTTGAATAATTTCATTAAATCTCTTGTAAATACGCAGATTATGTGTGGTCTCCCCTTTTTGTCATAAACTGATGAGCCAGGTTTGTGACAATATGTAAAAAATGCTGGTACGAATTTTTAAACAAAACACGTTAAATGTTGCCAATCAAATGATGAACAAGCTGTAGGTTCATTTATTTGTAAATTTGACTGTGCCTCACCAGACACGAACCTCACCGCACGTCACTGCTGTTAAGTGATGACCAGCTTTAAATTAATGAGGTGGGGCCCAACCCAAAGTGTTGGCGAAACCAGTGAAGAGTCTTGGAAAATGGTACGATGCAAGCCTCAGTGATAAAGTACAGCTTGAGGGGTGGAGGCAGGATACCACACAAAGGCATTTTAAGTATAGACTAGATATGGCAGTTAGGTCATGGATTATCCCACAAAAACAGGGAGAATTATGCATATGATGATGAAATGGTGTGTGATTAGGGTCCTGGTTGAGCACATAAGCAGGGCGGACGATGCCTGGGTCAGTTAATTTTATGTATTAAATGTTGTAACATGATGCAACATGAAGAGGGTGAATCAAGGACGCTGGTTGTCACTGTCATTAAGATGTCGTGGGCCTAATTTAAGGAAACGTTCATGAAACAAGATGCCTACTCAATAACCCCAATTATATGCTGCATACTGCTGTTGAATTGGCCATTTAGTTTTTTGTTTGACTATAGACTAGTAGCTTGTTAGCAAACAAGCCAGCTTTCCTGCTAGTTTAGTTTGCGTAGGGCAAACACACAAGTGTGTTTTACATTGGGTTATGGCACAAAGGATTATAGAATGTTATGCTGTGTATTAGAAACTGTGCCAAATTCACCATGCCTCCTCGTTAGACAGGCCAACAAGTTGTCGGTTTACAGTGCATCCACTTTGCTGAGTATTCCTCTCTTTTCCTACCTGTGTCATAAGGTGTACCCCAGGGTTTTATATTAGGACAACTGCTATTCTTGATGGATAGCATTTACGATACCTTTGGTGCCTTGTATTAATAATAGGGTTGACTATGAATAGGTGCCAGGAACCCGGTTGGAGCTTTCTGACCTATATAGCCCCACCGTCCTGCTCAGGTCACGCTGCTTTACCTGCAACACCTGTAATCAGCTCATCCATATCACCTGTGCTGCTCAGGACACCTGTTCCTTATCAGCCTCAGTCACATTTTTGGTGGCGCAGTTGTGGGTGAATTGGTAGCTTCTGATGACATTTTTGTATTGATCGTAAAGGTCTCTCGTGTGTGGTATGCTCAAGATGTCTCTTAACTGTCAATGTTTCCTTTTCTGATATTTTATTTAACATGTATATGTACATATTTTCTTATTCACAAAAGAGAGACTGTAGTCTGAGAAAATCTAGTAACAAAGTTAAAAAATTAAAAATAAAACATGCCAATTTCTCCTAAGACAAGAGTGTGCTATGAATAATTACACAAACTTTATTTCAAAATTAAGTGGGAAAACTCACGCAACACCCAAATCCAGCTGGAACAGAAGAACGTAATTGAAGATTGCATTGGCGATATTCCCAAATGCTCCTGTTATAACCTGAGGCCATATAATTCCCTGTGAAACAAAGCACAACCTTTTGTCAATAATAATTTGATAAATATATTCCAGCCTGACGTCAGTGTATAAATAGTTTTACCTGGTTTTGAAGGTACCGCCCTTGCAGTTGGTAAATAAACGCAGCCTGTAAAAAAAGATCAATGAAGGTGAGTTTCAAGGTTAAAGATCCAGGATGAACTGAAGCACTTCAGTGAAATGTACATGTATGGTGTGATTATCTTCATACACAGAAGGTAGAATGCATCAAACTCACCGGCAGAGCAGGCATGAAGATCTTCACATACAGCTGTGACAGACTTCATGCAGACACACAACAATTTAAATTAAAATGTGTGGCAGAAACAAAAACACATGAACGGATATATGAGTGATTCCACAGGAATCCTGACACAAGTTGTTGCGTTCTTTTTACTATCACCTCTAAACTCACAGAACAGACGGCAAAGGTAGATACCAACCGATGTTTTTAGCGCTATCAATAAATGCGTTTGAATGTGGACGGTTCTGAAACTGTTCTGACCTGGCGACCTCTGGATTCTGTCTGACACCAAGCAGGAGGGGTTCTGTGTTGATGAGGATGGCCCAGCAGGGAAAACAAGCCAGCAGCAGAATCAGAATCCCCCTCTGAAGAATGACTCCCACACGCTTCAAGTTACCGCTCCCATACGTCTGCAGGTCGACGGATGAAGCAAAGGGTTAGAAAATACTCCTCAACCAACAACCAAGGTAGAACTGTTCGAAGGAAACTAACTTGATACGAAAGCTCATGCAGGATTTGTTTGGGAGGAGACCCCAGGGCAACCCGGGAACCCAGCAGGGGAGAGGTTGAGCCTATTGTTCAGATATCAAACAAGGTCAAATAAGATCTGATGAGGGTTACCTGGGATATGAGGGTGTCAAAAGTGATTGACAAACCAACACCGATGGAGATACCAGTGACATTAATCACCTGGGGAAAAAACACTTTAGTGAAAAAACACATATCAAACAGTCTGGTCATAAACAACAAGCATGGAATACAGTCGTCCCTTGTTTATTGTGGGTGTTGCGTAGGCCCAGCCGCATCAATGAAATCCATTCATATTTATTTTATTAGATGTATTTTTTACCTTTATTAACCCTTCCTGCTCTGTTATCAAACCACCCTCTACTGTATTACCGTTTCCCACATGCATACAAAAACATTTGTATTCTAATACAGTAACAGTAGTGTATATTTAAAAACTTTAACAAAACTTAAAAAAAAAAGAAAAATGCAAAGTAGACGCGACCTGAACGACTCATGCTGATGCTAAATGGATGAGTGAGGCGTGACAAAGGGAGATGCTGGAAATCACGTAGGTGCAGCTCTGTGTTCTCCAAACGCAGATCTCATTCAATATGTACAGTACCTGTGCTGTATTTTACTACTACTGTACTTTTGGCTTGTCCCGTGAGGGGTTGCCACAGCAAATCAACCTTCTACACTTCACCTGTCCATTATGCGTTGCAGTACGGTACATGTGTTGTAATATGTGTTTAAAAAAAAATGTTTTACTTCTTATTGTTAAATTTTTCTTAGGCTAGAAAATGCTAATTTTATCAATAAAATAATGAAAATGGTGTCAATTTTAATATTTATACATACCGCAGAATCCCGCGACATAGCGGAAAATCCGCAACATATGTATACGTATGTTCAGCAAGAAAATCCACAATATGGTGAATCCGTGAAAAGTGAACCACGATAAAGCAAGAACTCCACCCATTGTCCCCCAATGGGTGGAGTTCATTGTCGACAGAAAGGCGGAGCTTATGTGCTTGTTTGTTTGTATTATTCTCATTGGGTTTAGGGTTATTTTCTTTCGTTGTAATAAAAAAAACATTATTTTAATCTCACCTATTCTTTTGCACAGCAAAACCAAACTTTCAGGTTGTTTTAAAATCCTTTGGGACATTTATTATCACTGAGATATGTAAATGACCGCCTAATGGTCTTGATGGGAGAGGAACATAAAATTGGAGATCATCTGCATTACCGTGATGAGAAACGGCATAATCCTGGATGAGAAGGATCGCGTATAGAGAAGGTAGACAAATAGGAATAGTGATAATCTTCTCACCGCAACCGCCAACGAAACTCCTGCGAACTCCGTTTTTCCCAGGTGACCACAGAAGACGGCGCTGACGAAGTTGATCATAAAGATCATAAACTGGGCAAGGATCTGCAGAACAACAATAAGCACAATGCACCTTCTTCTGTATGTTAAAACATGATCATATTAGTCTTAACTCAGCAAGTTTGGTGCATTATCTCTCTAGGATGGAAAGCGTGAGGGATTTATCTGAAGTTGTGATTTTGTGACTTTAATCATAACCATCAGAATCACAGGAGAACCACATGAACGTCTTGATTCTTCATTATAGAACCCTCACACCGGGTGAATCGACTTCCTTCGTGGTGGAGGACAACATCAAAAAGTACTCCAGCAATATATTTCCTTAGACCTCTACCTGCGTTATTTATGATGTGAACAGTCTAGAACCGGCACACAAAATGACTCCTTAAAGGATGGCATATTTACCAACGAGTATCCCTGGATTATAATCTGAAATAATGGATGGGTTAGTTTGAATGATTTTGTGAATATTGTGAAAACCTGAACCATAATGCAGGCAAATATAAATATTAATTTAACTTGAATAAAAAGGTACATTTTATTGTGAAATGCCAGCATCGAAATGTGTTATTCATGAATTATTGTATTAAAAACGATGTTGCTCCTGCTTTAAACCATATAATGTGATGAGCAAATAGTTAATACCACTGTTAAACTAAACCTGAACAATAATTTTTCAATTTAATGTAAGGAATTACAAATTAAAGTAAGAAGCAGCAGAAAAGGAAAATACCTGAGTCATACCACCGAATAATAAAGGAAAAAAAATCATAGGAGAGTTAACTTTCATTAAATTACCTTTCAATTAAATTTCAGTGCACAAATCCCACTTGAATAGGAAATATATGTCAGCCTGTTTGTTAATTTGTAGAGTTGTTCTTCTGAATTTAGACACAACACACCTCGATAACCCTTAAAGCTTTAGGAGAATGGTTTGTGGACAGGTGAGTCAAAAGTCGAACCGTTTGGGAGACAGAGGTCTCGTTACATCTGGTCTGGTGGAAACCAAGCAGCGTTTGACAAAAATAACTTTATGATCACAAGCAGAAGTGCAACTGCACTCTGAATGGTTGGATTCTGACTTTAGTTGACCGAGTCTGAACCTTAACCTCATTTAAATGTTCTGGTAGAACCTGAACCAGTTCAGAGCCGGGATCCCAGTTCTGGTTCCAGCCGCTGTTATGTACTGAAGAGTACATAACAATTAAATAATTAAATACAATTATCGAGCAAGTCTTGCAGTTTGTGTTTACTCAGGTTGGTATTAACATAATTTGTTATTATGCTGTTAATAGAATTTTCCACTCAACTCTTGAAGGAATTATATTATTTTCCGATTCAAAGTAATTTTTGAGAGAATGTGTTTCTGTCCTCGGTGCTCTTTTGGTGTCGAAAGTGAGATAACAATGACTGATACTCTCCCGTTAAAACCTAACTTCATCAAAATTATTCAGATGTATTTATGGGGCAAACAAATGAAAGCCCCCCCGAGCAGTGAGGCGTCGAAAAGAGAAACAGCAGACATGCGTTAACGTCATCATGGATAGGAACCAGACCCGGTCCAAAACGCAGCAACGACGCATCCCTCTGACCCGCGGATCCAGTAAGTGACCCCCCCCCCATCACCGAATGAGGCAGAAATTAAAACCCGTTTCTGGGACACTACGGTGGCATCATTATTTAACAGCATGGGGGGACTCATAAAGGACGGTCCAATTAAACTTCAGTCCACAGAGACAGGTGTCTCATCCTGCGTCTTACCACTGGTCCCGCGAGTTTGACGAGCTCTACGAGCTCTTTCCGGTAGATCTCCGGGATGAGGCGCTTCATTCTCCCCGGGCAGGAGCCACATCCTTCACCGGAGCCCCGAGCAGCAGGGGCAGCTTCCAAAACGTCTCTCAGCTCCTCTGTGTGGTTCACCGCTTCTTCACCGGCAGCAGCCATCACGGGAAATAAAAGTCCTCAACCGGAGAGGAGTCACTGCTTTCCTCCACAAGGTGACAGCGGCTTGTGTTTTATGTGATGTGACTCACAGGAGGAGTCGGAGGAGGAGGGCGCAACCACGAGGATCATCACATCACACACACCTCTGCAGGAGTCCCGTCCCAGCTGGGAAGATCTACTGTTGCGTTCAGGTGCGTTTATTGTTCCACATTTGCAGCGCCGTAAAACTTTACACAAACTAATAAAGGGAAAATCTGTCATCTTCAAAAGCCATACAGTACCACCCCCACCGCACGATCAATGTACCTGATTATCGCTGGCGTATACATGATATACAGGAGCATATCCCTAACATAAACACTCCCATAACTATCATTAATAACATACCGTAATAAAACTTCTAATTTCTCCCTTCTATCTATCAAACCACCTCGGCATCATATTACCAAAAGTATTAAAACACCTTGATGTCCTTTAAATTCATTGGTAATAGCTCTAAATCCCTGAATAGTCTCAGTAAGGCAGCTGTCTAGAGTCGTATTATCAGATTAAAATGCTGCAACAAGTAACATAACATCAGTGTTGGGAAAGTAACAATATTGCTTTTTCCCAGTAAGGAGTAGTGTAACAACACGGTCGCTCGCACCTCGGAGGCAGACCGTCTCTCCGTTAAAATAAAAACATCAGCGCAAATGTCTCCACCCTTCAAAGTGTAACCCGTTCAATGATTGGCTAACAACTACGGGAAAGTCTACCGATAGCTTGTTAGTCGCACTATCAAGTCTATTTAGCATGAAGGAATAAAACGTGTTCACAAGCGGTTAATATAACCATTAAGATTCTATAAATAATGATTCTCTGTGTGCACTGTTGTAAAAGGTAACTATGGAAAATCCTGTATCTCTCTTCCAGGAAAACCCTCGTCATGCAACAGTAGTCAGCAGGCTACTGCAGGGATTCATGAAGTGATTCTTTGAATCACATGTCCTGGACGAGGGACATGAAGAAACCAGGAAACCACAACGTTTAAATCGGTACCGTATTAATTTAGCACTGAAATCACAACCTGGTAGCCTCCCCGGTAAGGTCTATTCAGGGGTACTGGAGAGGAGGGTCCGCCGCAGTGGCGTCGTTCGGCCTATTTTAGGGGTGATTCAGCCTAAAATAGGCCTGCAGAACCTGGAGGAACCTGCAGGTTCACGCACTGAATAAAACTCAGACACATTGATAAGAGAGTTACTTTTCCCTTGTGTGGATAGGATGATAGCTTGAGTTCAGATTCTGCAGTAGATGCAGAGCTACTAAAAGGCATCCAGCATGCAGGCCTGAATGTGAGAACCTCTTGAGAGTATCACAATTGAATGAACTTCAACACTCCAGCCTGAAAACAGAGGAGGTTCTGGTGGCCAGAAAACAGAAGCTGGATGTTCTCCCAAAGATATATTGTCTGTGCACAACCTCCTTGATTCAGACATGTTTCCCTCTCTGAAGGTTCTACCCAAGTTGTCCTAACGGTGCCCGTAAGCAGCTGCTCATGTGAAAGGTCCTTTAGTGCACTGCGTCGGTTGCACTGCGTCGGTTACACTGCGTCGGTTGCACTACGTCTGTGGACCAGCTCTACACCCTCGGCAGGGTCCTTGAGGGTGCATGGGAGTTTGCCCAACCAGTCCACATGTGTTTTGTGGATTTGGAGAAGGCATTCGACCGTGTCCCTCGGGGAGTCCTGTGGGGGGTGCTCCGGGAGTATGGGGTGTCGGACCCCCTCATACGGGGTGTCCGCTCCCTATATGACCGGTGCCAGAGCTTGGCCCGCATTGCTGGCAATAAGTCGGACCTATTTCCAGTGCGGGTTGGACTCCGCCAGGGCTGCCCTTTGTCACCGATTCTGTTCGTAACTTTTATGGACAGAATTTCTAGGTGAAGCCAGGGCGTTGAGGGGGTTCGGTTTGGTGACCTCAGGATTGGATCGCTGCTTTTTGCAGACGATGTGATCCTGTTGGCTTCATCAGGCCGTGCCCTCCAGCTCTCACTGGATCGGTTCGCAGCCGCATGTGAAGCGGCCGGGATGAGAATCAGCACCTCCAAATCTGAGGCCATGGTTCTCAGCCTGAAAAGGGTGGAGTGCACCCTCCAGGTCAGGGAGGAGATCCTGCCCCAAGTGGAGGAGTTCAAGTACCTCGGGGTCTTGTTCACGAGTGAGGGAAGGATGGAGCGAGAGATCGACAGACGGATCGGTGCAGCGTCTGCAGTGATGCGGACTCTGCACAGATCCGTCATGGTGAAGAGAGAGCTGAGCCGAAAGGCGAAGCTCTCAATTGACTGGTCGATCTTCGTTCCTACCCTCACCTATGGTCACGAGCTTTGGGTAGTGACCGAAAGAACAAGATCCCGGGTACAAGCGGCTGAAATGAGCTTCCTCCGTAGGGTGGCTGGGCTCTCCCTTAGAGATAGGGTGAGAAGCTCAGTCATCCGGGAGGAGCTCGGAGTAGAGCCGCTGCTCCTCCGCGTTGAGAGGGGCCAGATGAGGTGGCTCGGACACCTATTTAGGATGCCTCCTGAACGCCTCCCTGGTGAGGTGTTCAGGGCACGTCCCACCGGGAGGAGACCACAGGGAAGACCCAGGACACGCTGTAGAGATTATGTCTCTCGGCTGGCCTGGGAACGCCTCGGGATCCCCCCGGAAGAGCTAGAGGAAGTGGCCGGGAAGAGGGAAGTCTGGGTTTCCCTGCTTAGGCTGCTGCCCCCGCGACCCGGCCCCGGATAAGCGGAAGACAATGGATGGATGGATGGATATTACTGATCTTGAGTAACATGCAGTGTATGCTATACAGAACACTATTTTTTATCAGCTATGTCGAAAAGTTAATATTGGGTAATTGTTGGGAACCCAGCCAGAGCCTCCTGCTCTTCTCTTGCTGCTCTGGACACCTGCTGCTCATCTCCTCATCAGCCTCACTGCACTTATATTCTGCTCAATCCTCTGCTCTCTGCCAGATTGTCAGCGACTTGTTCCTACTCTCCAGCACTCTAATCCTGATTCTGATTCACGTGTCCCTGCCTTGCTTGTGTTTTGGATCCTCGTCTGTTTGCCTGCTCCTAGTGATGGTGAGATGAAGCCTCATGAGGCATTGAACCACTCGAGCCGATTGGTTCGAGAAAGGGTTCATTTCTCGGAGCTTCGTGTGCTCACGAACCCACCAACTGGACAAGTGTACAATGACAGGCAGCTGTATCTGATTCTGAACCACATCATGTGTGATGCATTGAATTTTAGTGTCTGTTGGGAATGACTATGAATTAAAAGAAATGTATGACCAAATAATTTCTGTACATAAATTATTACATGTGTATAATAACATTTTTGAATGTATTCTGTGAGCTTTAATCTTCCCAAAATGGTAATATAATATGGCAGGTTGGTCAATGTTTGCCTGAAAATGGCATAATTAGGCAGAGGACAGGGGAAGTGCTTGTGGAACTAAGAACTGGGCACAGATGATGCTTGTGTAACTTGGACAATGATGTACAGGACAGGGGACGTCCTATCACCTATCAAACTCTCCTAAATAAAAACTAAACTCTAATCCTAAATCCTAATCTCTCCAAATTATCTCCAAACTATATAAACACTATCCAAACTCTCAACTGGCCACGCCTCCCTTTCAACAACCCACATTTTGAATGGAGCCTGAGGGGTCTATAAAGCTGTCAAACCGCGCGGCACAATCTGAACCACTTCCTGAAGCAATCACGTGGTACAGCCAGGCAATGAGGCTTCGGACGTTTCATTCGGATCATTTGTGGCTCCTCCCCTAAGCGAAGCAAGCCTTGATACGCGCTTCCCGGAAGCCCTTCTTTACTCGACGCACGCTTCAAAGCCTCGGCACATTCCGTAACATTACTACCTGCTCCTCTGCATTTGTCTGCCTGATTGATCTGATTACCTGGTGTGTGAGCTCTGCCTGTTTCCTGGAACTTGTCTACACATCTGGAATGTTGTTCTCTTACTCTTAGAACCCACTCTCCGTGTTCACCTGTTCTGGTGTGATGTTTGGGTCTTGCAAAAGATTTTCCTGTCCAGATTGGGACAAGAACTGTACTGCAGAATTCGTGCAAGGCATACATTCTGATATTTCTTGTGGTAGTTCTTTCAATGTGAAAGCATCTCCTGTGGGACTATTTACAAAGGGCCATGGCGTTTTGCGGGCTGTAGACACTTCATGTGGCATCAAACCATGAGCCGTGGGTGGCAGACAGCTCCATGTGTGTGTTGAAGGCCAAAAACTGTTCAACTGTGAAATGCAATCGCTTGTCAGACCTGATCTGATTTGGGAGGCCATATCTCAGAATTAAATCCATTGTCAACCATTTTATGATCTCTTTTGCTGTCTCTGTTCTAGTGGGGATAACCTCAACCCATCTAGAAAATGTATCCACCACAACTAGGAGATATCGGTAACCACCGACTTTGTTATCTGTCAAAGTGGTTTTATATTCTTTTCTTTTTTTTTTCTTTTTGGGGGCAGGACGGGGAATGAGAAGGAGGGCAACGGTGCACTCCTGCACTGTGGCCACCCCAACCCTTATCTCACCGCCCAGCACCCACTTGTCCCCCAAGTAAAGGGTATGTGTGGTGCATTAAAATTTGGGGGGGTTGCTAGAAGATCGCCCCCAGGGCACCAGACTCCCCAAGTGTATGTGCCCTAAGTGTATACAAAAGTGGCATGTTGTGCTAAAGTGGCAAATTAGTTGGCGAGACACACGAGGTCCCGACCAACCAGGCTGAGGAAGGAGGACGCCCGACCATAGTGCCCCCAACCTTCTGGGTGAATGTTGTGAGCGAGTGAATGTTGGTGGTGGTCAGGAGGGCCGATGGCGGAAATTGGCAGCCTCGCTCCTGTCAGTCTGCCCCAGGGCAGCTGTGGCTAGTAGCTTACCACCACCAGGTATGGTGTGAATGAATAATGCACAATGTGAAGCGTCTTTGGGTGCCTAGAAAAGCGCTATATGAAACCAACGCATTATTATTATTATAACCTCAACCATCCCAGCCACAGAAGCCAGAAGGACCCGTCACACATAGGACAGGGCCAGGATCAAGCGCCGAACCCGACGCACCCCACCCAGCCCCCATAATCTGGAGCCAGGCCCAAAAGGGAGCCGTGACGCCCAAGGTGGAAGGGAGGATGTTGAAAGGGGAGGAGGAGGGGAGAGGGGGAAAGGGGAAGACCACAAGGGGTCGGGAAGATGAGGCAAAGGAGAGGGGAGGGGGAGGGGGGATGGGAGATGGGAGATGGGACCAAGGAGTGGAGGGCGAGCGGAGGATGGGGGGGATGGAGGAGAGGGGACCACGGGGGGCACCCAGGTCACCGACCAGACCCAGAGCACTACAGCCAGCGGAGGAGTGACAGACCGCGTCAGCTTGATTTACGTTTTTCAGTGTTTCTAGTGCAACATTATTTAGGTATAGACAGATACTTGGTTAAAGCACTGTAAAATATTTAATTTAATAAAATGCTGCTAATTTCATGCAGGAATGTTTACGTTAGTACAGAAATGTCTGCATTGACAACGCCAGTACACTTTACTCTATTCCTAGAGGCACAAGCTAAAGTTAGAGGATGTAGATCATTCAATATAATGATTGCATGTTTATTATGATGTGTATCCTAGATACAGGGTGCTGGGAGGGGGGCGGGTGGTTGGGGGGGGGCGTGGTGTTGGGTGCTGGTGGGGCGCCGGGCCGGCCCGCTGTGCCCCGTGCCGCTGCGCTGGCCTAGGTTTCGTCGGCTGTGTTGGTGTAAGTCGCCCCCGGGCCCTGGACTGGTTCTTCTGCGTGTGGCTCTGGTGGGGCCATGGTGGTCGTTCTTGGGTTGCTGTGGCTGCTTGGGGTGATCTGGGGGCTTATGTCGCCATTGTTGGGTCCGGGATGGCTGCCCCGTTCTTAGGTGGAGGTTTCACGCATGCCAGATCCACCACTCCAGCACCTATTAAAACTCGTTTAGAGAGTCAACCCCGCACACAGATCTCTGAGTTAGTGGAGGTTGCTGGGTTAGTGCTTGTGGCTCTCACTATGCTCTCTCTCTTTTTCTTCAGATCTGAGAACTTGGTGATCCATACTTTCCTCTAGAGACGAATGTGAACCTGGTGTATTGGGACAACTCTTGGTGATGATTGGATGGAAGGGGTAGAATTAAGGGGCACAAATAAATCCATTGCACTTTCTTCTCAGAACACTGTGTATTTGTCACTTTTTGTTTGTTCATGTTGTATGTTCACTGCGGTGTGCACAGCCCTCTACGGCGGTAAGCAGGTAATAAAACAAATAAAATAGGAATAGGCTAGGCTGCCAAGAGGGCAGGTGACGGTCACAATCACTATAAGAATAAAAATTGCATAGAACTCCAGCAGTGACTGACGTTATGTCCGTCACTGTGGAGCACGAATGCAGACAAGGTAAAAAAAAAAAAAAAAATGATGTGTATCCTACACCAGTTGCCGTAGTTCCTACTGCGCATGCTTGAGTTCCTGGTTCCCATTGACGGTCTTGTTGTAAAGCCACGCACCAGAGTACGAGTCAATAAAAGAACGTACTGAAACAGCTTCGGTTCTCCTCGCACGAACTTTCACAGAAACTTTCTCCCAACCATGCGTGTGAGAATGCAGCCTCATGGGAGGTATGGGCAATGCGGTTAGCAGGAGCTAATGTAGCATTGCCAGTTTTTCACTTGCCGGTCTCAAGCCCGGATAAGCGCCAGAGAGTTGTGTCAGAAATTATATACTTGAGGTTTTGCTCCAAAAAACATTTGCATGTCATAAATTATTATTTTCATACTTGGACACAAACCTCCCCTGGCCTGAATTTAGATTTTGTGTGAGATCTTTAATTCCATTTTCAATCTTCCTTCAGTCTTCACAGAGGAAAGGTAATGCACTTCTTAATACATATGCAATACATAAAATATGTATATCATTCATTTAACAATTCATTTATATTGAAAGATGACAAAATAATCTTCATAATAGAAAATACTTTCAGTTTCTAATGTTACAAGACTCAAGATGTGTGATGTCACCATTTAAAATTACACTCCCTTCAAAGTGAGACATTTTGTCTCATCTTTACAAATATATTTGAACAAAAGCACACTGGGTAAACAATTCAGTGAATGTTCTCGAATCAGATCACCTTAATGTTCTTGGACATTCCACTTTTAGCAGGTTATTCTTCATTTATATAAGTGGTAAAAACCTGCTGATTCATCGCGAGTCACCATCTCATACACAAATTTAAAACTTTATGATTGAATCTCAACAACAACCAGTCTGACTGTAGGCGTTCCGTCCTCGGAGGATTCATTTCAGTATCCTGACCAGGATGTCGCTGATCACGATTCCAGCGACGAGGATGACGATCATGAGCAGAAATGTGAGGCCACGCCGTAAAACCAGCTGACGGACCGGGAGAGACTCTCCCACTGTGACGACTGGAGATTTATTCTGCTCTGGAATACAAACCTCCTCAGCATTCTCAACACTGACCGGATTCTGGTTCTGATTGGAGTCTGGAGGTTTGAAGAACAATCTTCAATTAAAAAGGTGTCATGTCAGGATGTTGAGTATTTCATGCATGATGACGATTACCCGTGTTTTCCATCTTCTCCATTTCATTTTCTTCCTTCTTCTGGACTCCTGCCCTCACAAGAGCCTGATCAGAGTCATTTTAGACATTTGTTAACATCTTGTTTTACTTTCAAATATATCTCAAGACAAAGCAAAAAGGAACCGTTCTACCTCTGCACCGGCCTTCTCCCAATCAAGTCTGCTCAAAAACGTGATGAAGAAAATGACCTGCATGAACACACCAATGGTGAGTCCTATCCAGAATCCTTTGAAAAAGGTCAGAGAAGACTTTGATGGCTTTTCTGAATGTTAGATGATACTATGAATTGCAGAGCTGTACATTAATTTTGTATTCTTACCTAGAATTCCCATATGAGCTGCAAACATAAGGGACACCCCTATAGGAGTACTAATGAAGTAGTATCCTATCAGGTTACACAGAGCACCAATTAACTGTTTTCCTGCTCCTCGAACAACGCCTCCGGTCACAGCCTAATGACATCAAGCAGATGTTCATAAAGTTCATACTGGTCTGAAATCCTGACAACAAAGACATTTCTCTCACCGAAACGGAATCACAGATGTGAGTGCAAGCAACTGCGATCATGACAGGAGAAACTCTTTGGACGATGTCTCTAAAACCACACAAAGAGTTGGGTGACAATGTTAGTACACACAACAAACAGATAGATGATGTAAAAGGATGAAGTAACATCAGAAGATTTTTCCAATCATGGATGATATATGGTGAGAAACGTGTATCCAGCTTTATAAAATGTATTTTACCTGAAACGGTAAATGGTGTAACCAGATACTGTATACCGTATTTTTCGGTATACAGTATATAAGTCGCTCCGGAGTATAAGTCGATCAGTCAAAAAATGCATAATGAGGAAGAAAAAAACACATATAAGTCTCTTTGGAGTATAAGTCGCATTTATGGGGGAAATTTATTTGAAAAAAACCGAGACCAAGAACAGTAGAGACAGGACTCGCCGCAGAAATCCCCGGAAATATGCACTACGATCAGAAACACAGAGCGTTGTTCAAATGTGCCCTTCTGTTATTCAAAGTCGGCGACTCCAAAAAGGAGTGGATAGAAAGGAAACAGTTCCAGCACAAGCTGCTCCAAGCTGCTGATTGCTTTTATAATGCACGCGGATCGCGGGTCGACCTCTCGAAAAATACACACACGGAAACAGACACCTGAACCAGACTCCGGCAACTTCCCTGACCTTCTAAAGCCGAGAAAGCGTTGGAAAATGAATATGGGCTATTGAAGAGGTATGAATTTTATGAATTTATATTATATATTTATATTATAGAGCTTTCATTTTAATATATAAGTACAAAAGAAAGTAAAAATATGTTATTTAAAAATACATCATGAAGAAAAAAAACATATACAAGTCGCAGGACCAGCCAAACTATAAAAAAAAGTGTGACTTATAGTCTGGAAAATACGGTACACCTGTTCAGCAGTATTTAGTAAATCATCTCCAACAGAGAGTTCAGTCTGACCAAACAGGAACATGATGACCTTCAGTAATAAATAAATAAGATGCTAAGCCTCGATCTGAAGCTGAGTTTCCACCAAGCCGTCTGGTTCAGGCTGGTTCAGCGTGTTCCTTGTTCAAACTTGTGTTTGTGATGACATCATCAAACACGTTGGTATCTGACTTGAAAAAAGGTGGAATGAAAACACTGCTAATGACTTCTTGGTCAATCGGTGACTGCTGATGTAAGGTTACCCGGCGTTCTCGTGTTAGCATCACACCGTTTTCCCTCTTTCTGTTTTTGACTGGTCCTACAAGTTGTTTCCCGTGTACCGGAAACACAGAGACACGAAAGACACATGAAAGAAAGTCAAAGATTCTCTCTTTACTCACTGGTCTGAGGTGAAAATATATCCAATGACGTTCCTGGTAAAGAAAATGGTGGCTCCAAAAAAACACGATAAGATGACTGCCGTTAAAAAAAGGAAACAAAAATCAGGAGTTAATATACACAAGGTGAAAAGCCATTTTTGAATTCATCCACACCTCATTCATTTTTAATGTGAGGCGTTATTACTGATGTTACAATCATATGTGGACTGAAATTTAGCGGTCACTAATTTCTAATAGGAAGTGTCATGCCCTTTGCTTCTGCCTCCGGCCCTCCCTGGTCAGATCTCCATGCTGGATTACAAAGACTGGAATCAGGTGTGCTGGAGTCAGGCTGCCAGCTGCCTCTCATCTACGATCTTCTCTGGTAGAGCTCTGAGGCTTCAGCTCAACCACACCGCCGGATTCAGCAGTTCATCACGTTAAATCTAACAACTTACTGAATCTTTGTTCTCAGTTTGCTGATGCTCAGTCTCTCTAGTCCGATCCCAGGTGCTTTCTACTTCCACCTCAGATCATCTCAGCACACCTGTACCTCAGAAGCACCCAATCACAGCACTTCAAGATTCCCTCCCCCTGGGCTCTTCTGCAGTCATTCAGACCAAGTGGAAAGGTGTTGCAGGCAAGATGGACACCATGTACTGCATGTGTTGGTTCTTACATCCACAAACAATGGGGATTCTAGCAGACAGCTTGGCCTGCTGCAGGTCTCCTGCACCGAGAGCGTTCCCAACCCGAGCACTGGCAGCAGCACCAATGCCTGTTGGGATCTAGGAAAAGGAAAATAGATAAGGAGCAGCTATAATATAATGGAAACAATATCCAATGTGTAGTAAGAGCTGTAGCATTTATCAACATGTAACTGGAGAACATTCAGAGGAGTTACCATGTAAGATATGATAGCCAGCTGGTACGCTACAGCTTGAGCTCCCAGCTCAGTCTCACTCATGAGGCCTGCCAGGAATCCTCCAATCTCAAATACCCACCACTCCAGACAAAGCATTAACATGCTGGGGATGGCCAGCTTGATGAAGGGTCCCCACTCCTGCAGGCAGTCCAGGGACCAACCTGCGAGTCATAGGTTAAGGGTTAAAGGAGCTCAGCCAGGGCCCAGACTTTGTGCATGGGTCCAGTCCAATGCCAGACCTCGTTATTTGTGTAACGTGTTTTCCTTGTGGACTTGGTTATGTGCTTACGCACACAACTCTGCTTATTATGTGCTTTTGGACTTTGCTTCAGTGATTTATAATTTCAACACTGTTTTTCTTGTGTTGTCGACTTGGGTTACCACTGAGCTTCCTTGTCCTCCTACTCTTGTATTCAATTCAATTAATTCATTTTTATTTCTATAGCACCAGATAATAATAGAAAGTAATCTCAAGGCACTTTACAGGGAAATACCTGCAGGGAAAGATAGAACCCAACTTGACCCAGAAATGGAGATGGAAGCAAGGAAAAACTTCCCTTTAGCAGGTAGAAACATTGAACAGAGCCTAAGGTGCATAGTGGGCGGCCATTTGTCTTAACCAGTTGGATTGAAAAAGATAGAAAGAGAGAGACAGGGGTAGAAAGACAGAGAGACAGAGACAAGGACAGGTAGAAGAAGAGTCAGAGAGAACAGGAACAGACAAAAAGATAATATATTTACACTACATCCAGTATGGCATGGTGAGGTCTGAGAATATGGACCGAACTCTGGATTATATATATATGAAAAGTGTGAGAATATGGACCGAACTATGAAAAGTCTGAGAATATGGACCGAACTCTGGAATATATATTTTAATATATATATATTCAGAAATTTCCATATATATAATCAGACATTTCAATATATATATTCAGAAATTTTGGTGCACAGGAACATGTGTATGGAAACCGTGGTGTAGTGGTTAGGGTTCCGCGCTTAATAGAGTCGGCTTGAAATCTAGTGCCGGCAATCCTCGATATGAGGAGATAATGAACGCCCTGAAACAAGTCCGCAAGGGCATTTTTTGAAATGCTCCTCTTAGACAGAATGTTTGACTGTATTTGTACTGTAATACATGCTGTAAGTGTCCGTCTGACGCACGACAAGTCACGTGATGGGGTCGAAGCTGCCTGCCCCGGAACATGCATAGCGCCGTATAAAGCCAGAACAGTTTGGCCAGCGAGGGGGCGTGACGAACAGCTGTCGGCACGCCAAACGCCGACAACGGACACGTTGCACAATTAGTCACCGCACTAGAGAAAAGCGCTACAACGGTTTATGAGTTTGCACCCCTTGGTGAGCTGAGCGAGCCTCACGGTGCTTGATTAAAATAACGGAAGCAACTCCACCCGTTGCTGTAAGTGTCCGTCTGACGCGCGACAAGTCAAGTGATGGGGTCGAAGCTGCAGAACAATTTTTAATCCAGTTCCCAGTCCACATTCACCAGGGCTTTCATTATCTCCGGCACTAGATTTCGAGCTGACTCGCTCAGTGATCCTCGTCTAGTAATGACACAAGATCGCAGCAGCGCCGTGATGAAGATGATGATGATGAATATATTTATTGGGTAGAATGTTAGAGTACAAGTACAGTCAAACAGTAGCATGTGTAGCAGCTCTCGGCGTCGAATGAAATGCAGGGAGTCACAAACGGGTGGAGTTGCTTCCGTTATTTTAAAATATATATTCCGGAGTTCGGTCCATATGCTCAAAGTTTTCATATATATATTCCAGAGTTCGGTCCATATTCTCAGACTTTTCATATATGTATTCCAGAGTTCGGTCCATATTCTCAGACCTTTCATATATGTATTCCAGAGTTCGGTCCATATTCTCAGACTTTTCATAGTTCGGTCCATATTCTCAGACTTTTCATATATATATTCCAGAGTTCGGTCCATATTCTCAGACCTCACTTTTGATATACAGTAGTCCCTCATTTTCCGCGGGGGTTACGTTCCAAAAACAACCCGCAATAAGTGAAATCCGCAATGTAGTAATTTTTATTTTTTTTACAATTATTATACATGTACATATATGTTTTAAGGCTGTAAAACCCCTCACCACACACTTTATACACGTTTAACAGGCAGGCATTAATCTAAATAGATTGTTTCAGTATTATAGAATGAAACCAAAGATCAAAACCTTTTCAGAACGAAACATTTGTTTGAGAAATAAAAATATATAGTACGTACAGTAACCTTTTTCCATTTTGTATGTCCCGTCCTGCTTTTCGTGATTTTCTTTTGGCAGTTACATTTTTGGACGTCCAGTCCTTCCCCCCCTTCCCCCCTTTTATTGAGAGTTTTGTGGATCCAGGATGAACTGAACGTTCAAAAGACTTTGAACGTTCCTTTGCCTCCATCTCCAAATTTTGTAGTCCTCTTGCCTGCCAGTCCCTTATTGAGAGCTGGCAAACATGTTATTTCAATCTGGTTCCTGTCGGAACACGAGCTGCTGTGTTCAGGATCCAGTTAATGCCTAATGCTCAAGTAACCATCTGCCAAATCCTTTGCATGTGTGCTGAACTTACTTCAGGAGTCTGGAGGCAGAAAGGGAGGGTCGGTATTGTAAATTGTAGAAGATGATGAAATTAGACTCCTGTACAGAACAAGTTAATCCTGCATAGCTAATGATTGTCATGATAAAACAACATACCTCCCCATGTTGCCTTATGCAGACCCCTCAGGCAGATGTAAATGTACAAGACCGTAGCCAGCAGATACTGTGAGATAGTGTTCGCTGCTGCAGATCCACTGTAAGAGAAAGAGTGCGGATCAAAGAGCAAAATATGACACATTAATAATAATAGATGAATGAATGAATATATTTATTAGATAGAATGTTAGGGTACAAGTACAGTCACACAGTAGCATGTATTACAGTACAAATAAAGTCAAACATCCTGTCTAAGAGGAGCATTTCAAAAAAGCCCTTGCGGTCTTGTTTCCGTTGAAAGTCCTTCGTACATAAATCATCCACAATTAACAATACAAATTTAACAATACAAATAAAAATAAAACCAATATTCAATAACTCAACTGATGCAACGTAACATTAGAAAAACAAAAATAAAATTAAAGCCGCAAGCGGCGTTGTAGGCCCTCGCCGGCCGACAGGCCGTTGAGCTGACCCGCCGACGCACGCCGCTTTTGTCCTGAGTGTTTAGATTTGAGCTGCATTAGTAGCTCACAGTTTAGTCAAATCGTTATTTGGATTATATGGCCATCTGCCGTCAGGAGTTTTGAAGTTTCAATCCAATATGGCCGCCTTCCTGTGTGTCTGGGGGCGTGCCCATAATTTTTTTTTTTTTGCCCTGACATGACGCATGTCTGTACCGAATCTGACAAAGTTGGCGTCGGACCCCTCCCCATAGGAGGGGTTGCCATCGCCATGGCAACAGCGTAAAAACAACAACATGGTTACAATTGGGTTTTTTGATCGGGTGTCTCTAGGGGGCGCTGTAAGGCCGATTGTCAAAATTTCACTTTTATAGTGTCCAGGTAGGAAGGGTCAATAAGTGTTTAAAATCTGGTTTGGATTGGAGTGTGTGTGTGCGAACGGGAGCAATGTTTGGTGTACGAAAACGCTCAAAATTCTAGCTCAAGTTTGGAGCTTTGCCGCACGGAAACCGTGAAATGTATAAAAATAATTTGGATAACTTTTGATGCCCCAAGTCTCTAGATCAGGCATGGGCAAACCCAGGCCCGCGGGCCATATGTGGCCCGTTGGGCTATTTAATCCGGCCCGCCGAACTTGTCCAAATTATATCATTAAATAAAATTGTATTATAATTAAACCTATTTCATTTGACCTTTTTCCTGTAATGCTACCTGTAAAATGCCAAATCCTTTCATGTAATGGCTTTTACACATCATTTATATTAGCTCACACAAATACTCCATTCATCTGTTCCTCGCCCGGCCCGTCTATCAAATTTTAGAACCCATTGTGGCCCGCGAGTCAAAAAGTTTGCCCACCCCTGCTCTAGATGGTGTACACTGAATTTCAGCTCATTTGGTGAAACCCCCGAGGAGGAGTTCGTTCAAATGCACCGTCAGCATTACTGACTGCTGACTCAGCAGTTTTTAAATTTCAATCCAATATGGCCGCCTTCCTGTGTGTCTGGGGGCGTGGCCATAATAATATTTTTTTTATGCCCTGACATGACGCATGTCTGTACCGGATTTCGGGGCTGTCCGACAAAGTTGGCGTCAGACCCCTCTCCATAGGCCCAATGCATTTTGATTTTTGTAGGTGGCGCTGGCGCGCCACTTTTTCATGCCCAATTTTGAAACACATAAAATAATTAATTTTTCGCCGGTTCTGAGCTTGGTTCAAAGTTTGGTGAGTTTTCGAGCATGTTCAGGGGGTCAAATTGCCGTTTAAACAGCAGAACAAAGAAAGAAAGAATAAAGAATTTTTGCAAAAACAATATAACTTTTTTTCTGAGTATGCGATTTCTACACAAATTACATTTTTGGAATGGTCTCGACGAGGGCTACGCGTCTGTGCGCTCGTCAACTCATGTTTGTGTGTGTCTGTATGTGTGTTGTTTAGTGTCGGGGTGTGTGTGCGTGAGTGTGTTGGTCGTCCTCATGGCATCGTTGGATGCCGAGGGTTGACGAGCTGAGCTGTGCTCGTCAACTTGTCGTCTTCTGCGTTGCAAAAGCAATAGCCCCTTACGCCTAGGATAGGCGCTCGGGCCTAATTACGCCTAGGATAGGCACTCGGGCCTAAATAAAGAATTTTTGCAAAAACAATATAACTTTTTTTCTGAGTATGCGATTTCTACACAAAATACATTTTTGGAATGGTCTCGACAAGGGCTACGCTCGTCAACTCATGTTTGTGTGTGTCTGTATGTGTGTGTTGTTGAGTGTCGTGTGTGTGGGCGTGGGTGTGTTGGTCAACCATCGGAAGACAGTTACAAACACAGTAGACTCGCTGCGCTCGTCAACTTTGTCAAGGGTTGACGAGCTGCGCTCATCAACTTGTCATCTTCTGCGTTGCAAAAGCAATAGCCCCTTACGCCTAGGATAGGCGCTCGGGCCTGATGATTTTACACCGCCGATGCAAACTAACAATTAATCTAAAATAAATTACACCACTGATGCAAAATGACAATGAATGACAATAAATTACATAAATTACAATAAATTACTAAAGCAATTAATATGTGCAACGTAGGTGGACAAAAAAAAAGGGGGGGGGGGGGTTTGATCCAGAGAGTATCGTGATGACTATCTCCGTTTCTGTCCCCCTAAAAGGTGTATTTTTAGGGTCGTTTTGAAGGAGGCCAAAGAGGTGCATGTTTTGAGGGCGGGAGTCAAACCGTTCCACCCTTGGGGGGCAGTATTGTAAAAAGATGATTTACCCATGTTAGTCCTATAGGAGGGGGTAATCAGGTTGTTGTTTGAGCTCCCTCTAGTGTTGTGGCTGTGGGTGTCACTAAATCTGTGGAGGTGTTCCGTCAGGTATGCAGGGATTGAGGGGACTGAGGGCAGAGCTGCATTGACTATTTTAAATGCCAATCCCATTTTGAGTTGTTTAACCCTGTCTTCTACCCTGAGCCATTTAGGGTAGCAAAATGTCCAGGAGGAAGGTGGGTCATGGGCCCCAGATTGAGGAGTAGCCAAATCAGTTTGTTTTGGGAAGTTTGGAGCCTGGTTTTCAGGGACATTTTGATGTTGGAATACCAGGAGGTGCTAGCATAGTCAAAGAGGGGCTGAACGAGGGCTCCAGCAAGCGTCCGGAGAGCACTTTTGTAGACAAAAGCAGACATTCTGCCCAAAAATCTTGTTCTTTGATTGACTTTTTTGACCACCTTAGTTGCCATACTATCGCCAGACAGGTATTTGTCAAGAACACAGCCCAAATAGGTAATCTCTTCTTTGCTGGAGATTACTGTATTATCGACTGTGACCTTGATAATAATAATTAGAACCAATTAGTTTACTCATTGTTGAAGGGAAGGTCTTTTTAAGAGTCATCCCATGGAAGTGTACCAGTTCCATTGAAAGTAATAGACTAATTGATACTTCGGTGCAAAAAGCTGGAATCCCACGAGAGGAATGCACTGGCTGCGGAGTTGCGAGTACTGTACATATATGTACAGTATAAATAGCCTATACCGGTGGTCAGACATCTGACCTCCAGCCAAGTACTCTCTAGTCCCGCACACACACAAAACCTCTCTGTAGGACCCGCCCACACACACACACAGCATATACACATAAAAAATCACTTACTTCCTGTAAATTATTTCTATATTTTATTTTTCACCAAATAGATACATTTCTACAAGCATTTTGTACAAACTCACTGCAATTTTAACCCCCTGAGTCCTGAACCCTTGCATGGCATGCCATTTTAATTTATCTTGGCTATTTGGGTTGATTGGGACCTGATGAGTGTAAAACTATTACTATTATCAATATATTATATTAATATATTATTATTTGGTCATTACGTAGGTACTGAGAAAAGTGATGCCAACATTAAGAACATTCATTATGACTTTTGATAGAACAAATAGTCACAACTGAGGAATGATCTGCGAAACTCTTTATTTGGTGCCAGAATTTGGTAATGGGGTCTAGATGACCTCACAGCCAAGGTCCCAGGAGGTTAATGAGGAGGGTGCACCTGAGAGGATGCACACAAGTCTGTAATATTTGGCTGAATTTGAGAAAGTCTGAGTCTTAAATCATTCTGCACACAAAGTCTTGCTCTGTATTTTGTCTTGATACCTGTTAATGCTCTCACACAAGTCATGCAATGTGGGAAAGACCTCTGTTTTGTTGTTCTCCTTGCACTTTAACCAGAGGTGCAACCTTTTTATCATGGCTTCAACTTTATCTCGCACGTTGAATATGTTGCGGAAACCCCTTGTAATCCAAGATTAAGTTCGTTCAGGCGAGAGAAAACATATCGGCCAGATAACACAGGCGTGTAATAAACTCTTCATTGTGCAGATGCTCAGGCAAATGAAAGTTATGGTCTTAACTTCATCTTTGAGTTCAAAGAAACATGCTAATACTGTGCCTCTTGATAACCAGCGTACCTCTGAATGAAGTAGTAACGTCTTGTGGTCGCTGCCCATTTCACTGCATATATACAGTATTGCAGAAACGATGCGAAAGCTCTGGGGCCTGGCTTTCACTAAGTTCACCATTTTCGCTGTTTTCAGGTGACAGGTATTCCCTTGACAGCAAGAGCCTCTTGGATGAAAGCTGCAGTGAACCCGTCACATCAGGAGCAACTGCTTGTGCATGCGTTACTACTCCGCTGTGTCTCCTGGTCATGACTTTTGCCCCACTGGTACAGATACCAACACATTGTGTCCACATAGTCCATTTGATGTCACAAAGGTAAATCTCTGGAAACAAGGGCAACTGGAGAGGACTAAATGATTTACCAAATTCACCATGACTCTTTGTTGTCCAAGTTGTTGGTTTCCAAATGGATTAACTATGAAAATACAGTGCATACACTTTGCTGAGTATTCCTCTCTTTTCCTACCTGTGTCATAAGGTGTGCCCGAGGGTTCTATGTTCGGACAACTGCTGTTCTCCATGCATGAGGATCACTGTGTTAACTAATGCTGCTTTCCTTTTTTTAAATATTCGATTACTCAGAACATTTATTTGTACAAACCCTTGAATTTCTGCAGGCAGTTTTTGATATTGTTCATTCTCTAATGCAATATTTCACAAACTTCATCTCACTTTCTAGTCAGCCTACTACTGTTCTTTCGGGTTGTCCCGTAAGGGTTTGCCACAGCAAATCAACGTTCTCCACTTCACCCTGTCCTTTGCATCGTCCTCCCTAACACCAGCCACTCTCATGTCCCCCGTCACTATGTCCATGTACCGTATTTTCACGACCATAGGGCACACCTGGTTATAAGGCGCAGCTTCGCGCAACATCAATGAACGCATCTTTTTTCATACAAAAGGTGCACCGGGTTTTAAGGCAGTCAGATAAGTCAAACTTTATTCAACTTTTTCTCAAGATGAAACTCGCCCGGCATCGCCTCCATGTCTTGGTGAATGTGTGTTCTCCTTCTGTCATCCAACGCTCCCACGCAGCTCGCAGTTTAGCATTGAACGGTTGGAGTTCTTGATGATGACAAGCTCCGAGTTACCGGTAGTTTGCTTCACTTGGGTTTAGACGGTATCGGTGAGATCAGCGCGCACAGAGTCGCAGATTGCTGGGGATGAGTTGCTACAGGTCTTCTTCCTCCATTGACTCATTAATGTTGGATTCTCTCGCCGTTGCTCTATTCCCGTGTTCTGCTGCGGGACTGACAGCCTCGAGTTGAAGATCCGCTTCGTCAGCATGCCATAATACTATGTTGAAGGAGAGCACCGGTACGTATCACTCCGCGAGGCTCCTGACTACGGCAGCTGTGACACTCCGACAATCCAGCTAGCGGTGCGGCTTCGTCGCTTACCAAAGTCCTACTAAAATATTTGGACTGATTTTTGAACGCCGTGCACCACATAAAAGGCGCACGGTCAAGTTTTGAGAAAATTAAAGGATTTTATGTGTGCCTTATGGTCGTGAAAATATGGTATCTTCTCCTCGGTCGACCTCTAGCCCTGTACCCTGGAAGTTCCATCCTCAGTATCCTTGTACGGATATAGTCCCTGTCATCAAACTCTGGTCTCTCTGATCTTATCTCCAATTCAAGTCAATAACATAACATATTAAAAATGATAAACAGAAATTAAAACATATGTCAATTTCTCCAATGACAAGAGTGTGCTATAAATAATGACAAAAAATGTATTCCAAAATTAAGTGGGAAAACTCACGTGACACCCAAATCCAGCTGGAACAGAAGAACGTAATTGAAGATTGCATTGACAACATTCCCAAATGCTCCTGTTATAACCTGAGGCCATATAATTCCCTGTGAAACAAAGCACAAACTTTTTGTCAGTAATATTTTAATAAATACGGTCCAGCCCTGACCTCAGTGTATAAATAGTTTTACCTGGTTTTGAAGGTACCGCCCTTGCAGTTGGTACATAAACGCAGCCTGAAAAAGAAGATCAATGAAGGTGAGTTTCAAGGTTAAAGATCCAGGATGAACTGAAGCACTTCAGTGAAATGTACATGTATGGTGTGATTATCTTCATACACGGAAGGTAGAATGCATCAAACTCACCGGCAGAGCAGGCATGAAGATCTTCACATACAGCTGTGACAGACTTCATGCAGACACACAACAATTTAAATTAAAATGTGTGGCAGAAACAAAAACACATGAATGGATATACGAGTGATTCCACAGGAATCCTGACACAAGTTGTTGCGTTCTTTTTACTATCACCTCTAAACTCACAGAACAGATGGCAAATATAGATACCAACCGATGTTTTTAGGGCTATCAATAAATGAGTTTGAATGTGGACGGTTCTGAAACTGTTCTGACCTGGCGACCTCTGGATTCTGTCTGAAGCCAAGCAGGAGGGGTTCTGTGTTGATGAGGATGGCCCAGCAGGGAAAACAAGCCAGCAGCAGAATCAGAATCCCCCTCTGAAGAATGACTCCCACACGCTTCAAGTTACCGCTCCCATACGTCTGCAGGTCGACGGATGAAGCAAAGGGTTAGAAAATACTCCTCAACCAGGGTAGAACTGTTCAAAGGAAACTAACTTGATACGAAAGCTCATGCAGGATTTGTTTGGGAGGAGACCCCAGGGCAACCCGGGAACCCAGCAGGGGAGAGGTTGAGCCTATCGTTCAGATATCAAACAAGGTGAAATAAGATCTGGTGAGGGTTACCTGGGATATGATGGTGTCAAAGGTGATTGACAAACCAAGACCGACGGAGATACCAGTGACATTAATCACCTGGAAAATAAAACACTTTAGTGAAAAAACACATATCAAACAGTCTGTTGATAACAAACATAATTAACAAACTCCACCCCCAATGGCTGGAGTTTGTTTAATCTCACCCATTTTTTTGCACAGCAAACCAAACAGATATCAGATTGTTCTAAAATGCTTTGGAACATTTATTATCCCTAAGATATACAAATCACCACCTAATGGTCATGATGGGAGAAGAACATAAAGCTGGAGATCATCTGAATAAGAGTGATTAGAAACGCCGTAATCGTGGATGAGAAGGATCGCGTACAGAGAATGAAGACAAACGGGAATAGTGATCATCTCACCGTAACCGCTAACGAAACTCCTGCAAACTCCGTTTTTCCCAGGTGACCACAGAAGACGGCGCTGACGAAGTTGATCATAAACACCATAAACTGGGCAAGGGTCTGCAGAACAACAATAAGCACAATGCACATTCCTTCTTCTGTATGTTAAGAAATTATCATATTAGTCTTAACTCCGCAAGTTTGATGCATTGTCTCTCTAGGATGGAAAGCGTGAGGGATTTATCTGAAGTTGTGATTTTGTGGCTTTAATCATAACCATCAGAATCACAGGAGAACCACATGAACGTCTTGATTCTTCTTTATAGAACCCTCACGTGAATCGACTTCCTTCATGGTGGAGGACAACATCAAAAAGTACTCCAGCAATATATTTCCTTAGACCTCTACCTGCATTATTTATGATGTCACAGTGAACAGTCGAGAACCGGGTGGCAGGGTGGCATATTTACCAAGGAGTATCCTTGGATTATAATCTGGAATAACTGGATGGATTAGTTTGAATGACTGTGAAACATTGTGAATTATAGACCATATAATGTGATGAGCAAATAATCTATTTAATACCACTGTTAAACTAAACCTGCACAATAATTTGTCAATGTAGCATAATGAATTACAAATGAAGGTAAGAGCAGTAGAAAAGGAAAATACTTGCGTTATAAAATAAATTTCCACTGCTATGCAGATGACACACAATTATACATGTCAGTGTAGACTGGGGGGCGGAGCTTTCACTTATTAAGCTCCTTTATTGTGGAATCAGCTCCCTCATTCAATTAGTGTGACAGACACCATCTCTATGTTCAAGAGTCGACTAAAGACTTTCATTTTTAACAAAGTTTATAGTTAATCAATGCAGTAATCAATATGCTGTCATAGGCCAGCACTGGTGGCATAACCTCCTATGACACACTGAGCTCCTCCCTCTCCATCTGGTTATTCACGTTATAAATATACAGTAATACCTTGATATACGAGTACAATTCTTTCGTAACTCAAATACATTTTTCCTGTATAAAATAACTGAAAACAATTTAATCAGTTCCAACGTCTAAAAACACTCAAATCAATGCTAATAACAATTTGATTTATTTTATTGCTATATAGACACACACACACACAAAATGATGTAATAAATGATATACAGTGTTACTGTATAGCAGCCTTCCGTTTGAGGATTGTACATATCGTTGATGTACTCCACTCCTACTGGCGTGTCCAATAACTTACGGACACCATGGTCATGTTGAAGGATATTTTCATGCTTCTTCTCCATCATCATCATCATCTTTTCTTCTCACTGCCCTCCTTACCACTCGCGTTATTTGGACCCGTCACTTTTAAGGAATACTCACAGATACAGCCAGAATCACGTAAATAATGGAAACACAACACGGAGACGTTCAGAAGACGAGTACGGAAGGTGGTGAACGCCTGAACTGAACGAGTGAAATGCGCTCGCAGCGCTCGGCCATTTAGCGCCACCATCTGGAAGTTTCTTGTGTCTCAAAGAAAAATATTACCTGCAGGTTTGTTCGTGTCTTGGAACGCTGTTTGTATCTCTTTCAGTCTGCTGGTCCTTCTATCCGTGAAGCTGCAGAACCTGGACCTGTGTCTGCTCGGGTGTCCCTACCACTAGCATTAGCATTTATAGTTTTATACAGCACCTCGTTCGTCAGTCGTTTGCTCAGCTGCCTATATGCTGTACATTGATGTAGTGTAAATATATTGTGTTTTTGTCTGCTCCTGCTCTCTCTCTATCAATCTCTCTACATCTCTGACTCTCCTCCTACCTGTCCTTGTCTCTGTCTCTCCTTCTCAACCCAACCAGTCAAGACAGATGGCCGCCCAGCTATGGGTTCTGTTCAAGGTTTATGCCTGATAAAGTGAGGTTTTTCCTTGCCTTTGTCTCCACAGTGCTTCCTCTTGTAAATTGTAAATGGACTGCACTATATATATAGCGCTTTTTCCACCGTTGCGGTGCTCAAAGCGCTTTACAGTAGGCCTCACATTCACCCATTCACACACACATTCACACTCCAGTGGGCGACATGCAAGGTGCCGCCAGACCCACTGGGAGCAATCTGGGGTTCAGCGTCTTGCCCAAGGACACTTCGACACGTGGACAGTCAGAGCTGGGATTCGAACCACCGATTTACTGAACGCTGGACGACCCACTCAACCAGCTGTCTTTCCCTGCAGGCCTGTTTTTTCCACTGCGCAGAGCCTGCTTAATTTAATTGCATCACCGTGTGTCATGACAATAAAGTGCTATTCTATTCTATTCTATTTCTCTGCTACACCTGTAAAGTGCCTTGAGATAACTTTCCATTATGATCTGGTGTTATCGAAGTAAAATTAAATGAAAAAATTAATTGAATTATACCACCAAATAATGCAGAAAATGATCACTCATAGGATGATTAACTCTTTAATTAAATTGCATTCCATTAAATTTAAAGCGCACCAATCCCACCTTAATAGCAACGGTGCCTGTGTGAAGAGTTGCACTTCTGAATGAGTGCGTGAGAAACTCCACTCTGAATGGTTGGATTCTGGCTTTCGTCTGGACCTTAACCTCATTTAAATGTTCTGGTAGAACCTGAAACAGTTCAGAGCCGGGATACCAGTTCTGGTTCACACCGCTGTTATGTACTGAAGATCTGTTTGTGTAATAAAATTGTCAAACAAGCATTTTGTGTTTACTCAGGTTGGTATTAACATAATTTGTTATTATACTGTTAATATAATTTTCTACTCTTTTTCTGAACTATTCTACCTTCAGCCGTATAGGTAGAGGGTTAAAGTTAGGATCCAACGAACTTAAGTATACACGGGTGTGTTTGTGTGCGTGTGTGTGTGTGTTTCACACACCTCCAACAGCAGTCAAATTTATTCAAAATTATTTAGATGTATTTATGGGGGCAAACAAATGAAAGCCCCCACGAGCAGTGAGATGTCTCAAAGAGAAATAGCAGACATGAGGTAAAAGGTCCTGAGCCGGACTCGAACCCTCGACCATCGCGCGAGAACCAAAGTCGTCAGGAATCGATCCGGTACCAACGTGATAGAAATATTGCACTACTCGATTACACTGATATTTTCTCAAACCCTCCAGTTTAGCTTGTTAAACGTCATCATGGATAGGAACCAGACCCCGTCCAAAACGCAGCAACGACGCATCCCTCTGACCCGCGGATCCAGTAATTGACCCCCCCCCCCCATCACCGAATGAGGCAGAAAATAAAACCCGTTTCTGGGACACTACGGTGGCATCATTATTTAACAGAATGGGGGGACACATAAAAGACGGTCCAATTAAACTTCAGTCCACAGAGACAGGTGTCTCATCCTGCGTCTTACCACTGGTCCCGCGAGTTTGACGACCTCTACGGCCTCTTTCCGGTAGATCTCCGGGATGAGGCGCTTCATTCTCCCCGGGCAGGAGCCACATCCTTCACCGGAGCCCCGAGCAGCAGGGGCAGCTTCCAAAACGTCTCTCAGCTCCTCTGTGTGGTTCACCGCTTCTTCACTGGCAGCAGCCATCACGGGAAATAAAAGTCCTCAACCGGAGAGGAGTCACTGCTTTCCTCCACAAGGAGACAGCGGCTTATGTTTTATGTGATGTGACTCACAGGAGGAGTCGGAGGAGGAGGGCGCACCCACGTGTGCTATGAGGAGCATCACATCGCACACACCTCTGCAGGAGTCCCGTCCCAGCTGGGACGATCTCGTGAAGCGTTCAGGTCCGTTTATTGTTCCGCATTTCCAGTTGTGTCACAGCGCCGTAAAACTTTACACAAACTAATGAAGGGAAAATATGTCCTCTTTAAAAGCCTTACATTATGTGAGTTAAAATGTATGTTGTGAATAAAGTCATGTGATATTAAATCACGAATTCATATCCAGTTTGGATTAAACCAGTAGTGTACTTAAAGGGGGGTACCTGCATCGGGACGTGGGGCTGAGGCACCAGAGGGGACAGATTTGGGGCAGCACTTGGCAACAAAAATACTGGGCTTTCTTTTGGCTGAATTCTAACACAAAATTCAGGAGAAACGGGTTTGGACAGGATGAGCGCACTCCCTGCAGCTCTATCACTGGCTTCACCCTGAAGTCAATTCCCACGGGAAACCGGTACCAGCCAGCTGAAACTAAACTGATGCTTCCTCTCCTCCCATGCAGGATCAAGCTGCAGGGTTTTATCAGATCTAGTCTCTGCTGCGTTTCAGGAACCTGCAGCTGTGGGGCGACATACAGCTGTCTAGTTTAGCCTTGCTCAAAGAAATCTCGGCAGTGTCCTGGAATTAGACTGGCCCCTCTGCAGCCATGCTCCAGTCCTTTCTCTGCATGCCTTCCCAACCCAAGTCCCAGCCCACTGAGCCACTGCAGAGAGTCTTCAACATGAATTAATAGCTTTGTCCCTCGGGAAACCCTGATAAAAATCAAGAAAAAAACCGGTTTCCTTAAATATTCTAATAAAGGAAATGTCCTCAGGTCAAATTATGATCACCGCCTGACAGGTACTGTGTGGAGACATATCCGCCTCGCCATGTTCGACAAGCTTGCTTTCTGGCAAATAAGTAAAAGTAAAATCGTACATTATTTCAAAAAGACCACATGTCCTGCCATCAGGTCAACAGGACCCCCCCCCCCCCCCCCCCCTTAGAGCTGAACAATTATGGGGGAAATACTGAAGCATCATTTATCCAAGTCAGCTCTTTGTGATTAGATAAAGACAAAGACAAGAAAGTGTCACGGCGCTGCGGTAAATTAAACAAAGGAAAATAGTAAAAAGAAACACTTCCTAGTGTTCAAAGACATTTACTTCCTCGTCAGAACTCACCCCTCCCTGTGCACACTTACATTGTTTGATTAGTCTTATCATGGTCCCCAGCCCTGTGGTGGCGTCAGTGTTTTTCATTACATTTCACTTTTGTCCCAACGCATCCTGCGAAGGAAACGTTGAAACGTCCAGTGAATGAATGAATTCTAAATTATTTCATTTCTGCATGCTGTCTCTTTTTCTTCAGTCTTGGTAGCGCTTCTTTCCAGGACTTCCACCAGAGGGCGCTCTCTGACTCCTTAGAGCGGGAATCCGCCCTGTTTCCTTTGCGCTTATCCATGTTTCCACATGTGGGAATCCGATTAGAGACAACAGGCATTTCATAAAGACAGTTTGTGATGACCATTTATACTCTAATATAATTTTTCTTTTACATCTTTTATAAAACATATGTATTTTCGGCAGCTGGTGAAGTATGTGTGTGAATGTGTGTTTGTGGTTGTGTATTTTGTCACCAATAATACCCGTTTGCCTGAAGGGCCACGACTTAATTATAGATGGATTAATGTAATGTGGTTATCGTCCTGAATCCAGAAAATGATTTGTATAAAATTGTTAACAGGGCGGCCCGGTGGTGCAGTGATAATCGCTGTTGCCTCACAGCAAGGAGGTCGTAGGTTCGAATCCAACTAGTGGCCTTTCTGTTTGCATGTGCTCCCCATGCGTGGGTTCTCCGGCTTCCTCCCACCACCAAAAACATGCAGCTTAGGCGGATTGGTGACGCTAAATTGCCCGTAGGTCTGTGTGTGTGTGCCTGACAGCTGTCCGAAGGCCTCACCGATGCTGATGGCCACCATGGAGTCCAGCTCCCTCTGCCAGCCACCCGGTTCATGTCGAATTTGAAGTGTAGTAATCCATATCTCACATTGGACTGAAGCCCATCCTTTCACTTGAATAATTGAGCAGATGCTAAGTGTCTCAAATTCAGTCTTCTGTGAACTGAATCGACCATCAGCCAAAACTTTGAGCGTAAACTTTGTTAAATAAACATGTCAGAACACTTAAAATTACATTTTCCACTCAGTTTAATAAGCATTATCATATTTACAAATGAAAGTTGCTCAAATTGGCTAATTAATATTTCTACATTTACCCCATCTGAATCAATAACAGGGTAATAACAGGTTCAGGGGTATAATGCACACAAAAAAATCACAAATATTTCTGTACACAAATTAGTGACGGTTGCAAAGGAAATGCTGCACAAACACTCAAACACTGGAGACGTCATGGAAAGATACTCCTTGTCTGTGACCTCTCAGGGCCGAGTCGACCAGCTGGTTCTTCCGTTCTCAACCAATGATATGCTGCTGCTGCCATGATAAAGTTCTGCCAGCGTTTTGGTCGCTTGTCACAGTCTAAATTTAGTCCAAAGGTGTAATCGGTATCTTTAATGCTACCCATGCACGCCGCTGCACTGCTTTACCTATTTGACTTGGAGTCACCGATGGGGGGGTCGTGAGTTGGGACGTGAAACGTTTTGTTCTCAGTGAGAAATCGAGCCGATCCAGTTTCCGGTTTCTATAGTACCGGTAATTCGATTTTTGCATGAGGCTTGGTATTCTTCTCCAAAGCATTAAATCAGGTCCAATAACCTGTTTTCCTCGAGTCGGGTCATTCTGTAGCTCGCATGTGTCAGAAGAAGCATCTTCAGACCCTGATGCTCTGGCTTGGAGGCCTGAATGCTGCTCCCTCGCTCTCCCTCATCTCCCATCTCCTTCATAATGATTTGAATATCTTCTCCCTCATCAACCTGCAGCAACTAAATTCAACTATTACCTCATCTACAACATGCTCTTGGATCTCAGTGCAGCCTTTGACACAATTGAGCATCAGCTTCTGTTCCACAGGCTGAAACGTTCGAGGATAGTGATTAGGCTCTAGCCTGAAAGGTTCAAATGTTGGCTTCAAAAGCTGGTCTAAATCCACCAGTGTCCCATGCGCCTAAGCTTTTATTCCTCTCCCTGGCTGTAGCCAAACTCATGCTTGATTCTTTCTACGTTTATCTCTCGATGTTTGACACTAAGCCATGTCGACAGGCCAAGGAAGACTGTGTGGAAGGAAGTCCTTGGCAGGAGGTGCACAGGGAAGAGGGATGTTACGGTCATGTGGGCCAGATCTCCTGCCCAGACTTGCCGCATGCCCCCCAGCAGGTGGCAGAAGTGGCAGCCCCCTCTCCTCTGTGTACCTTTAGACCCCTCCCACAGAGTCATGTTTAAAAGGAGGTTCCACTGAGTGCTGGTTCTACAGCGTTCCATCCTTTTTAATTGAATGTGCTTCATGAGCTTAGAATAAACTGACTCCTGGGCGACTGATTAAAAACACGATTTCGGCCTGAGCTGGAAAGGGCAGGGAAGATTGTGTGTGTGTGTGTCTGTGGGTGAGCGTTGTGTTATTCTCGCTCCTCCTGGACGGACTTTATCTCTGTCGAGCAGCCTCATCACTAAGAACAGTCACGTACTTTTATTCCTAGGTATGTATTCAACCAATACGCTCGCCTGTACATCCTGTGGTCAGTCTGTCTGTGTTGTCTCATGATGTGAATGTTTTTTGTTGTTGTGTGATTTTCTGTTGACTATAGTTAATTTGGGACAGTGAGTAAGGGTCCCAGAAATAGCACCGGGGGCACGGCGGCGGGGCCAAGTGGGTCTTCTGCTTGACCTCCTGTGACCGCAGCAGCCTGTGCGGTTTTTCTGTGCTCTCTATTGGAATGGTTTAGATGAGAGATGAGAGAAGACAATGCAATGTATTCTTTCAAATGCATTTGAGCGATTATATCATGCTTTAAAGACAATCTGAAATGTATTGAGACTCACATTGTGAAAGGGGGGGGTTGATATGTCCCTGTAGGTAGTATAGTTTGTAGATTTGCTGGATGGAGTGATGCTTCATTTTTTCATGAGTTTTCGCAGGTTAGGGGTTCATCATGGCAGTCCTGCAGACTCCATCAGTTTCAGTCGGTACTTCCTCCTGATATTCTTGATCTACCCGGATAGCATGATTGTTGTGAAGAGGTAGGTGCAGATTCTTCAAGAGAGTCACTGGGTAAGCTCGGCGCTTTGCTTCCAGCCAATAGCTGATGAGTCTGCAAACACTCCACCCTGTGGGGGTTCAGATGAGATGGAGGGGAGGTGGGCAGCAAACAAACAGTACTCAGAAAAGTTGGTCCTCACGGAAAAGTACTGGGAGGCAGGGTGACGAAGGAGTGTGAGTGGCCGAATGGGAAGGAGGGGTGGGGTATTCATAGAACGTGTTGTAGCTGCCCCCCCCCCCCCCCCCTACACACTCCTGCACTCGTGTGAAAGAGAATACCACATGGAGTATTTAGAGAGCAAGGGAACACATACTCAAAGACACTGGAGACCAAGGACAGAGCCCAGGGGAGTCTCTGAAGATCTTTAGGTGGTGTGGAGGACCTGGAGTGGATCTTCTGTCCACGCAAGATTTACTGATGGTTATACTTCCAAAGGTTCCACTGAAGTTTTTTCGTATGACTCCTGGGTGAAAGAAGTTTAAGTAAAGCATGCGTTTTCAATTTAGTGATGTCACTCGTTTAGAACAACGGTCCCACCCCGTTCACGACTCCAGCAGTTTAAGAAGTGTTGCTAACGGCTTAGCGTCACTGTCCCAGATAGGCCGTGTGGCTGAGAGATCGGCATCACACTTCTGCTCCGGCTGACAGGCACTAATCAAGAATTCCACTTTGATACCAACATATTTAATTATGGTATAGAGAGCAGAAGGACATGATGAGGAGGAGAAAGGTTGATGTGTTGCGTGTCCAGGAGACCAGGTGAAGCTTAGGAGCAGGATTCAACAAGTAACAGACGTAAAAAAGGTCGAGGACTTCAGGTACCTCGGGTCAACAGAGCAGAGTGATGGAGAGAATGTGGAAAGGAGGTGAAGAACCGTGTGCAGGCAGGCTGGAACGGGTGGAGGAAAGTATCAGGTGTGCTCTGTGAGAGGAGAGAGTCAGCGAGGATGAAGGGAAAGGTCTACAAGACAGTGGTGAGGACGGCCATGATGGACGGCTTAGAGACAGTGGTGAGGACAGCCATGATGAACGGCTTAGAGACAGTGGTGAGGACAGCCATGATGGACGGCTTAGAGACAGTGTCCCTGAGGAAAAGACAGGAGGCGAAGCTCGAAGTGGAGGAGATGAAGATGCTAATGACCAGGTTGGACAGGATTAGAAATGAGACAATAAGAGGGACGGTGAAGGTTAGATTCGTTTCTGTCTGTTTTAAGGAAAGCCTTTTTCCCACAATCGCTGCGTTGCTGAGATGCTTTTTGCTGAACCCGTGACTTTTCCTGCTCTGCATTCACACAGCTGATCTGTTACAAACTTCTTGTTCACTGAGGAGGGGCAAGAGTAACACTCCCAACGCCTTTTTTTTACCTTTAAAGGGGACACTTTTCCCATGTTTCTACACTATTAGGGTGATTTTAACCCCAAAATAGCGAAATAAACCATCCAGTCATTCCTGCCTAGTTTGGGTAGGTCTGTAATCGCCTCCTGAAACACGTCTGGAAGAAATCGTGTTGCGCAGCCCGGTGAGGTGACTCAGGCATCCGGGGGGGTGCCTCCCTGGATGGATGGAGGATTCAAAGCATTTCTATTCCGTCCCGAGTTTATTGCCCCCTTGTGTGTGAAGAAGAAGAGCAGAGTGGATAAAGTTTACTTTTTGGAGTAATGTTCCGGTGAAAATTGGCAAAAATGTTTTTGTGCTGTAAACTGCTGTTTGGACCAAAGACTGCCTGAGAACCGCGTTAACTTGTGGAAAAAGGGTAGAATATGTGTCCTTTAATCCTTGATTGATGGAATTCAGCCATCCAATGCAGAGTTGCAACAACACACACACACACACACACACACGTGTACGCACTAATGCGGCTCTGAGTTGTGTTAATTTCCAATGTGTGGGGTTGAAACTCAGGCCATCCATCCACTGAAGACGGGGGACAACATCTGTCCGCCATCTTCATCAGTTGTCGCCAAGCATTATGTTGAGACTTCACTCGCATCTCCGACTCGTCATCCCTCCATCGCTCCCTCCCTTGCCTTCTTCTCTTCTCTTCCCATCTCCAGAACCAGGCTCTTCGACATGCCGCTGCTTCGTTTTATTCCTGTTCACTTATCTTTCATTTCATTTTCCACTTCACCCTGTTCTTTTATTTGAACGCTCGCTGCTTCCGGAGTAAATCAGAGTATGATGTCGTGTTTGCACATTTTAAACTAACCCTGAAAACATCGTTTTCACATTTCTTTTTTCTTGCTGTGAACAAATGACATCCTGATGTTTCTGCGCTTTGTCTCTCGACTCAGGATGGCGCTCAATGTCCCGGGTCTGGTGGTGATGGCTGGTTTCTACTTGGTGATCTTGGGCACGGGCATCTGGGCATCCATGCGCTCCAGGAAGGTGGAGAAGAAGTTCAGCGGGGATGGGATGGAGATAACTCTACTGGCTGGTCGCAACATCAACCTGCTGGTCGGCATCTTCACCCTCACTGGTAAAGCAGGCAGGGGACGGCAGCTGAAGGGTTAATTGATTAAACATTAGCAAAGGTGATGGCTGATGCCCCTCGTCATGTGTGTGTCTCTGCAGCTACGTGGGTGGGCGGAGGTTTCATCCTCGGTATCGCCGAGGCCACATACAACCCGACGCTGGGCGCCGTGTGGGCGCTCATGCCTGTCCCTTACGTCCTGACGTTCTTCTTAGGTGAGCAGCGCTGACCTCTGCTTTACATGTGCAGTGACTGTTTGCCCCCCCCCCCCCCAGCATGTCCAGCGCTGGAGGGGTCCGGCCTATATCGAGCATTCAGTCGGTGTCTGTTACATGAGCTAGCTGCTGTAGCTAAAAGCTGGTTTTGAGTGTTACAGATTAATATGGACACATAGCTAAAAGCTAAAAGAGGCGGCGCACCGGGATGGGGGTGGGGGGGGGGGGGGGGGGGGCTGGTTATTTTAGCTGTCCCTATGAAAGTGTGCTTTATCTACAGGCAGGGAAATCCACTGGCAGAAACTATAAAGATGATTAACTAGTAATGAGGTTCGAGTTTATTTGGTCAAAGACTCCAAAGAGCATCACAGAGTTCTGTCTCCAACTGAAGTGTTGTTGACCGGTAAGGTAGCTCCTACACCCTAGACCCCCCCCCCCATCTGACTCCACACCAATAAAAGTGTCGACCATGTTAAAAATAGAAGCTGATAAATCAATGCAGCAGCTGCGAGGCTGAGCTCCAGAGCGGTCCCTCCCCTACTTTAACAATTAACCGGCCCAGGAAGTGGATCGGCCCCTCCTCATCGCTGGCTGAGTGGCTCATGGTGTTGCTTCTCTGCTCGTTTGGGCTTGAAGTGATGAAACCGGGGGCGTGGCTTAAGACGGAGGTTCGGGTTTGTGTTTAACCCCTTCCTTGCTCCTGCAGGTGGCTTTTTCTTCGCCAAGCCCATGAGAGAGAACAGGTACGTGACAATGATGGACCCCTTCCAGAAGAAGTACGGGAACATCCTGAGCAGTGCGCTGA